>NC_135961.1:50487072-50787072 GCF_053455715.1 Rhinoraja longicauda | reverse complement strand
ACAGTTCTGCGACGTCCTTTCAAAACGATAGACAAAAGAGAGAACAGCACAGCATAGCCCAGGAAACAGGGCCTTCTATCTTCCTGCTAAACATTATGCCAAATTAAACGCCTCCTCCATCTGCACATGATCCACATCCGTCCATTCCCTGCCAATTCACACACCAATTGAAAAGCCTCTTAAACACCTCCACTGTGCCTGCTTCCACTGCTAAACGCCAGCAGTGCGCCCCAGGCACCCAGCACAGTCTCTCTGCTAAAAACCTGCCTGCACACCTCCTTCAAACTTTCTCTCTCTGATAGCCATAGAGTCTTATAGTTTCTTCCCAGCTGTTATCAGGCAATTGAATCATCCTACCACAAAAAGGAGAGCAGTTCTGAACTACTATCTTGGTGACCCTTGGACTACCTTTGATCGTATTTTACTGGCTATACTGTGCACCAAAGGTTATTCCCTTATCATGTATCTGAACACTCGCTGTAAATGGCTCGATTGTAATCATGTTTAGTGTTCCCTCTGACTGGTTAGCGCGCAAAAAAACCTCAGTACACATGACAATAAACTAAACTGATAAACTAATATGGCATGGAAACAGCCCTTTGGCCCAGCTTACCCACACCGGCCAACATGCCCCATCTAGGCTAGTTCCATCTGCCTGTATTTGCCCCATATCCCTCGAAACCCGTCCCATCCATGTACCTATCTAAATGTTTCTTAAACATTGCAATAGTACCTGTCTCAAATACCTCTTCCGGCTGCTCGTTCCATATACCCACCACCCTTTGTGTGAAAAAGTTATCCCTCAGGTTCCTATTAAATCTTTCCACCCTCACGTTAAACCTATGTCCTCTGGTTCTTGATTCCCTTACTCGAGGCAAGAGATTGTGAGTCTACCCGATTTATTTCAAAGACTATGCCCTCTAGTCTGACATTTCCACCCTGGGCAAAAAGGTTCTGATTCTCTATTGCCTACCCTATCTATGCCTCTCGTAATTTTATATTCTTCTATCAGGTCTCCCCTCAACCTTTGGTGCCCCAGAGACAACAATCCAAATTTGTCCAACCTCTCCTTATGGCCAATGCCCTCTAATGCAGGCAGCATTCTGATAAACCTCTTCGGCACCCTCTCCAAAGCTTCAACATTGTGAAATTGTGAAAAACTCCAAATGATTGGGCATTCCTTCTTTCTCAGTCACGTCCACCCCTCAATACCACTCCCTGACTCATCACTCCTCACCATAACTTAAAGCATTTAGTTCAGAGATAGCAGCGTGGAAACAGGCCCTTCGGCCCATCGGGTCCGCGCCGACCAGTGATCCTCACATAGTAACACTATCCTACACACACCAAGCCAATTAACCTACGTACTTGTATGTCTTTGGAGTGTGGGAGGAAACCGAAGATCTCGGAGAAAACCCATGCAGGTCACAGGGAGAACCTACAAACTCCATACAGACAGCACCCATAGTCAGGATTGGACCCGGGTCACTGGCACTGCAAGTGCTGTAAGGCAGCAACTCTTTTTCCGAGATCTTCGGTTTCCTCCCACACTCCAAAGACGTACAGGTTTATTGGGTCAGTTGGCTTGGGTTTGTATACTTGGTATAAGTGTAAATTGTCTCTAGTATGTAGGCTTGTGTTAATGTGTGGGGATCGCTGGTCGGTGCGGACTCAGTATCTCTAAATAAAACTAAACTAAAATGGAGTGCCTTGTGATACTCTTGCTGTTTTGGAGTTTTTAAACCCACTTTACTTATTCACTTTTCACATCTTTGCATCACTGGCACTTATTAGTATTTACAGTATTACTCAAGTCAACACAGAAAGGAGCACAGCAACTTCAACAGACCAAAGACCACACACAAATGTGACCTATGCAACAGAGACTGTCACTCCTGCATTGGTCTCTTCAGCCACAAGCGACGCTGCTCTAGCCGAGGTGTGGAGCAAGCAGCCAACTAGAATGCATCATCCATGGTCAGCCAAGATTACTCAACTCAAATTATCCCCTTGGGAATAGGGTCTTTGAGATTCAAACATATGTGGTGAATCTGGAATTGTGTGTAGGCCAGAAAGGGAAAGAAAGGTAGATAGTGGGAATTATCATTGAACCAGCTGGGTTTTTACAGCAATTTAGTGCTTGTTGTGCTCCTCGTTACAAAAACTACATTTCCGTTTATTATTAACTGAATTTAAATACCACAGATGTCCTGTTCAACTCTCGTGGCTGAGTTATAGGGCTGATATAATTAAGCTGGAAGGGTGCAGAAAGGACTCGCAAGGATGTTACCAGGACTGGAGGACTTGAGTTGAAAAGAGAAGTTAGGATATGCTGGGACATTTTACCCTGGGGCATTAGAGGTTGAGAGGTGATCTTCTCGAGGTTTATAAAATCATGACGGGCATAGATAAGGTGAATGCTCACAGTCTTTTCCTGGGTGGGGGAGTCTAAAGCTAGTGGGCATTGATTTAAAGTGAGAGGTTAAATATTTGAAGGGTATCTAAGGGGCAATTTTTTCACATTATTAGGGGGGTAGAGTGATGCAGCGGTAGAGTAGCTGCCTTACAGCGCCAGAGACCCAGGTTTGATCCTGACTACGAGTGCTGCTTGAACAGAGTTTGTACGTTCTCCCTGTGACCACGTGGGTTTTCCCGGGGTGCGCAGGTTTCCTCCCACACTCCGAAGACGTACAGGTATGTAGGTTAATTGGCTTCTGTAAATGGTTGCTAGTGTGTAGGATAGTCTTAGTGTATGTGTAATAGCGCCACCTTTGGTTGGAGGATTGTAAAAGATTGAATAAACCACAGTACAGCTGTGCAGTCATGTCCGGTCAGCAGTGAGTTAACTTGTTATTCTGTGTCTGAGCTCAAGATATCACAAATTGGCGAAGAGGATGGGATCGTCGATTCCCCAGCTTTACTTGTTTGTGTAGATAAGGAATTCTACAGAGGCACGGAGAAGGTTGTATAACTTTTGTTGTCAAGGAAAGCTGGAAATCGGGTCACAAAGTTGAATTCTGTGAGTCTGTTAAAAAAACAAAAATCTAAAATGGCGGTGCCCAGTGGATATATCGGAAGATTGGGTGAGTTCCAGCAAAGCCGGGAAACGTTCAGTGCGTACATCGAACGTTTAGAGATGTTTTTTGCTGCAAATAACATCACTGAAGTAGATGTTTCTGATGCAGAATCAAGGCGGTTAAATGAAGCAACTCAAACTAGGAAAAGAGCAATTTTTTTCACTGAAATGGGTCCCGATGTTTATGATACAGTAAAGAATGTATTAGCTTCAGCCAAACCAAAGGACACGCCTTTGAAGGATATTCTGAAGAAGTTAACAGAACATTATGACCCTAAGCCCTTAGAAATAGCTGAAAGTCATCGTTTTGGAACGAGATGCCAACTTCCAGAGGAGGATATTAGTAATTTTATCATGACACTCAAGAGGTTATCAATTCATTGTAATTTTGGAAATTTCCAAGACCGGGCGTTAAGAGTCCGTTTCGTGTGTGGACTGAGAAGTGAGCGGATCCGAAGTAAGCTGATGACTGTGTATGACCTGACCTTTGAGACAGCTTGTAAAACTGCTTTGTCAATGGATATGGCAGAAAGGGGTTCTAGAGAAGTCAGGACAACTTCTAGACAACCAGCGGAAGAGTTGAACAAGCTGCAGTCCAGCAAACTAAAGACGGATAAGTCGACAAAGACGTCAGAGAATCGTTATCCATGGAAGGGTAGCAAGACGACTGCAAAGTCATGCTATCACTGTTTGGGCTCACATCTAGCACAGTCTTGTCCGTTCTTCAAGGCGGAGTGTTACTGGTGTCACAAGATGGGACACCTAGCGATGGCTTGTCGAAAGGCTAAGCAGAAAAAAAGGTTCAACAACAAGTAAGCTGCATTCTGTGGATCAACTGCAGGCAGAGGAAGAGCTTCTCGATATGTACACCATCTGCAGCAATGAGCTAGAAAACTGGAAGACAAAGAATGTGTCCGTGCAAGTCCAGTTGAATGGAGCTCATGTTAGCATGGAAGTCGACACAGGAGCATCTGTGAGCGTAATTCCAGAATTTGTATCGGGAGAAGCTGAGTCAAATTCCATTGGAAGCAAAGCGAATCGAGCTAGGTGGTTACTCTGGAGAGAAGGTTCCAGTGTTAGGATGCGTACATGTACCAGTTAGGTATAAGGAGCAACAGGCGGAGTTGCCCCTCGTAGTTGTAAAGGGAGATAAACCTGCGTTGCTGGGTCGGAATTGGCTGCAGATCTTGAAGTTCAACTGGAACGAGATACTCCTCGTTCGTGAAGAATTCAAGTGTCCGGAGGACGTAATCAAGCAACATCCGAAGGTGTTTAGCGACCAGGGAGAGCCAATCAAGGGGTACAAGGCGAAAGTACGCGTGAAGCAGGATGCTGCCGTATGGGTTGTGCCGTATGCTCTTAAGGACAAGGTTGAGAAAGAACTGAAAAGACTTGAAGCTGATAACATTATCAGTAAGGTAGAAAGTAGTGAATGGGCAACACCCATTGTAGTTGGACCTAAACCTGATGGTAGTGTTAGACCTTGTGGGGATTATAAGGTGACCGTAAACCAGGTACTTGAAGATAGCATACCAGATACCCTACCAACGGCAGAGGATTTGTTTAGCACCCTCACAGGTGGCCAAGTCTTCACAAAAATGGACTTGACAAATGCTTACTTGCAGTTAGGTGTAGATGATGAATCTAAATCCAAGCTAACTATTAACACACATTTGGGATTGTTTCAGTTCAATAGGCTTCCATTTGGTATATCATCAGCCCCAGGGATTTTTCAAGGGGTAATGACACAAATTTTAGAGGGAATTGAAGGTGTGGTGTGCTACTTGGATGACATCCTCATCTCAGCCCCTGACCGGAAGACAAATGATGAAAAGTTGGAAGTGGTACTCAAACGACTTGAAACACACAGAGTAAGAGTGAAGGCACAGAAATGTGAGTTCTTTCAGAACTCGGTAGAGTACTTGGGTCATAAGATAGACAAGGATGGTTTACACCCCACCAAGGGTAAAGTTGATGTGATCAAGAATGCGCCCACTCCCAGAAACATATCTGAGATCCGATCCTTTTTAGGATTAGTGCATTATTATGGGAAGTTTGTGCCAAATCTGTCCACCTGTTTACATCCCTTGAATGAGCTTATGAGAAAAGATGTACCATGGAAGTGGACACGTAAATGTGATCAAGCTTTCAAGTCATGTAAAGCTCAGTTGGCAGAGAGTTCAATGCTTGTTCATTACGATGTCAATAAGCCGATGAAGTTAGCATGTGATGCTTCACCATACGGTGTTGGTACTGTGATCTCTCATGTGTTAGAAAATGGAGAGGAAAGGCCAATAGCATTTGCATCTAGAACACTCAATGCCAGTGAGAGAAATTATGCGCAAATAGTGCGAGAGGCTCTTGCATTGATTTTTGCCGTTCGGAGGTTTCACAAATACTTGTATGGTAGAAGGTTTGTAATCGAGACAGATCGCCAGCCGTTGACAGTGATCCTAAATCCAAAAGCACACGTACCAACTCTGGCAGCAGCCAGAATGCAAAGATGGGCATTGATATTGTCTGCATACCAGTATGACATTCAGTATCGTAAGGCAGCAGAGCACAGCAATGCTGATGCCATGTCGAGATTACCTTTGGAATCGGAGGTTACCCCAAACAGAGGACTTGTTTTACTTCTCTCATGTAGACGAGTTACCTACCACATCTGGGGACTTTCGGAAGGCTACTCACACTGACAGATTTTTGTCAAGAGTGCAGCAATATATTACAAATGAATGGCCAAACAAATTGCCAAATTCAGAGGCAGAACTGAAACCATTCTTTGTACGTAGGAACGAACTCTCAGTAGACCAAGGTTGTATCATGTGGGGAACGAGAGTTGTAATACCTGAAAAATATGGAGTAAAATTGCTAGAAGATCTTCATGATCAGCATTTGGGAATGTGCCTAACAAAGAGTCTAGCTAGAAGCTATCTATGGAGGTCTGGTCTAGATAAGGACACAGAACAAACAGTGAAAGAGTGTAGCACATGTCAAGTAGTTGGAAAGAATCCACCCACAGTACTGCTACAGCCATGGAAATGGCCAGTTAGAATGTGGCAAAGATTACACATTGACTTTGCAGAATTAGATGGACAACAATTGTTCATTGTGATTGATAGGCACTCCAAGTGGGTTGAGGTGTTTTCGATGGAAAAAACGACATCCAGCAAAACGATAGACATTTTGCGAGGGTTGTTTGCGTCCTATGGATTTCCAGAGGAAATTGTGTCTGATAACAGACCACAATTCTGTTCACAAGAGTTTGCACAATTCATGAAAGGGAATGCTGTAAAACACACTAGAGTAGCTGCATACCATCCCGCTTCCAATGGAGCAGCAGAACGCACAGTGCAAATTGTGAAGCTGTGGCGGCTCTCAAGGGTCGGGCCATACTTCTACCGACCCCTCGGCACGGGAATGGACCAGTCCAGGGAGGCGGTCTGGTACCAGGTATATAAGGACAAGGTTTTGGGCGCGAAGCCATTCCGGCAGACTCGACCCGTCTGATAACCGAGGTACAATAAAATATAACGTTCCCGAAATACCTGGCTCCTTGCCTTTATTTCGGGCCTTTATCGACGCGCTACATTGTGTTCCTGCGCCGTGACGCCCACCGGACGTCACTCCAGAGGCCATATGAGGGCCCGTACCGGGTGCTGGAGCACGGACAGACAACCTTTGTCTTGGACATGGGGGGCCGGCCGGAGGCCGTGTCAATTGACCGCCTGAAGCCGGCCCACTTAGATATCGACCAACCGGTGTGGGTTGCCCAGCCTCGGCCACGAGGTCGCCCCCCTTTGCGGGTCCCACCACCTGTCCCTCCAACTGTGCCTCCGCCGGCCCCTCTGTCGACCGATTACCGTACGCGGTCCGGTCGGGTTGTGCGACCACCAGTGCGTTTCGTGCCTCCAGTTCTGGGGGGGGGGGGGGGGGTACTGTGGCGGCTCCCAAGGGTCGGACCATACTTCTACCGACCCCTCGGCACGGGAATGGACCAGTCCAGGGAGGCGGTCCGGTACCAGGTATATAAGGACAAGGTTTTGGGCACGAAGCCATTCCGGCAGACTCGACCCGTCTGATAACCGAGGTACAATAAAATATAACGTTCCCGAAATACCTGGCTCCTTGCCTTTATTTCGGGCCTTTATCGACGCGCTACAAAGCGGACATTAGTCAAACAACTGCTGGATCCAAATCCAAAAAAAAGACAGTTGTCTTTGTTTCACAAACTGGCTAACTTTCTGATTACATATCGAAACACACCTCACACCACTACTGGTCAAACACCAGCTGAACTGTTCTTGAAAAGAAAACCCAGAACAAGGTTTTCACTGTTGAAACCAAACTTGGCTCAAACAGTAGAAGAGAAACAGGAGAAACAAAAAGCATATCATGACGGAAATAGAGTAATGGAAAGGAGTGCTGAGTTGAATCAGAAGGAAAAGGTGAAAAACCATCATCACAAGTGGGTGAAGTGGTTACCTGGAAGAGTAGTGAGAAAGTGCGGACCACGGACATACTTGGTCAAGATGTTTGGAATTGGAAAGGTGAGAAAAGTACACATTGACCATGTCATGCCTATGCAAGCACAGACAGGGTTGAAATCAGACCAAATTAGAGGAGTCAGATGATTGGGTTACCACTCAAGTACAGGTACCAGATGAACCAGAAATGGTACAAGAAGGTACACAAGTTAGTGAGAGTTTGAATCAGCCTGAAAATTGAGGTTCAAGTGGGGTTGACAGTCAAACAAAATTGACTGATGGACTGGAATATATGAATGTAGGTCAAAAGGAAGGCTTGACTCGATTAAAAATGAGTCCAAGTGGTTCTAAACAGTCAGAAACCTTTGGTCAGGGAAGATATCCAGAAAGAAGGAGAAACCAAGTGGTTAGGTTAAATTTGTGAAGTTATTTCCTGAAATGCACATATCATTGATATGTCCATATCAAATGCACATATGCATGATGCCTCGTTTTATTCAGGTTATATAAAAGTAATCTATCAGACAAAATTGTAATAATTTCATACCGTTGGTTATATTCAAAAACAAAATGTCCACCAGGAATTTTTTTTTTTATTAGGGTGGAAGGAGTTGTAATAGCGCCACCTTTGGTTGGAGGATTGTAAATGATTGAATAAACCACAGTACATCTGTGCAGTCATATTCCGGTCAGCAGTGAGTTAACTTGTTATTCTGGGTCTGAGCTCAAGATATCACAGTATGGGAGATTGCTGGTTGATGTGGATTCGGTGGGCTGAAGGGCCTGTTTCCGCACTGTATCTCTAAAGTCCAAAGTCTAAGGTTTAGTGGGTACTAGACCAAGTGGATCCATTGGGCCCAAACCACTCCTGCATTGGTGCAGCCCCCTCTCCTCCTCCACTACCCCCTCCCCTCTACCCCCCTCCCCTCTCCCCCCCTCCCTCCCTAGGAGATAGATTTAAACTTTAAAATGTGAATAACTAAAAAAATATAACACCGATTTTAATGAAACTTGTTCCATAGGACCACGGGAAGACGGTGAGTAAGGTGGGTCTAAAATTGTCCTGTTATCATGTACCATTTTGGCTGTAGTTCAGGAACAAGCGAACAAACAAGAGTTTTAGTATATAGATGTGAAATGAGCTGCCAGAGGAAGTGGTAGGGAGAGGTACAATGAGAAATTTAAAATAAATTTTGACAGGTTCATCGATTTGAAAGGTTTAAGAGGGTTATGGGCCAAATGCAGGCAAATGGGATTGGCTAAAAGATACTTTGGTCAACACATACAAATTGGGTTGAAGGACGTTCCCATGCTGTATTAGTCGATGACTTTATCATTCTATAACAACTGTGTTGGGATTTGAACTCTCGACTCTGGATTCTCAGTTCAGGCCATTGGACTCCAGTCATTACCATGTCCCTGGACACAATGAAGGTCTTGTTATGAGCTTGGATTAGCAAATAGCACTATAACGCGCATATCCCAATTTCCCTAAAGGCATAGCAGGAGACTATTCGGTCCATTGATCCTATGTCAGCTCACAGCCATTTTTACTTACACACTGGGGGGCAACTTGTCGCGGCCAATTAGGCAACTAACCCGTATATTTTTGGGATGTAAAACACCTGCAGTTACAGGAAGGTAATGCAAAATCCGCACGGATAGCATTGGATGTCATGGATAGGACCCAGGTCCCTGAAGTGTGCGGCAGCAGTTCTACCAGCAGTAGCATTAACTAGTACATTGCAAGCATGCATAGCCAGCACCAAGCTCTGTCTAAAAACTGCAACCCCGCCTGACTTTCCCTTTTTGTTGCCACAGTGAGTTCCAAGCCGCCTGCTGGAGCCTCAATGGAGTCCGAGAGAGCCAGCGATCAGCAGTCGGAGCCAATGCACCTACATTCACGCCGAGAGAAGCGTTGCTCCTGCAGCAACATGCAGGACACTGAGTGCGTCTACTTCTGCCACGTTGGCATCGTCTGGGTCAATACTCCAGGGTAAGTGATCACTGTGGTTGGCAGAGTTCACCACCCTGTACCTTTGGATGGCTTCCTGTGTTCATCTGCTGTGGGGATCCCCAGACCAGCTTCCCATCTCTCACCTTCGGTGATCTAATGGATTGGAGTTTGTCTTTTCTTGTACCTTTTGCTTCCTGATTTACATCTACTCTAGGTCAAACAATGCAGCACAGTGGCACAGCAGTAGAGTTGCTGCCCTGTAGCACATGCAGCGCCGGAGACCCGAGTTCGATCCCGACTTCGGGTGCCGTCTGTACAGAGTTTGTACGTTCTCCCCGTGACCGCATGGAATTTCTCTGAGATCTTCGGTTTCCTCCCACACTCCAAGGACATGCTGGTTTGTAGGTACATTGGCTTGGTATAAGTGTAAATTGTCCCCAGTGTGTGTAGGATAGTGTTCATGTGCAGGGATCGCTGGTCGGTGTGGACTCAGTGGGCCGAAGGGCCTGTTACTGCACTCTATCTCTAAACTAAACCTAATGCCTCAGTTAACAAAACTTTGATCCTTGTTTCCAAATCCCATGATGACACGTCCCCATCCATCTCTACAATGTCCTCCAGTCCTGTAATCCTGAGAAATCTTTCATTCTGTCTTTAGCTCGCACTATTGTAGTGTGGTTGCCTAGTTTCAATAAAAATTTATTGTATTATAGTTAATTCTACATTTATTATTGTGTTGCGTTAACATGTTTGTAAAACTGCAGCAAGGATCTCATTGATCCGGTCTCGATGCATGTGACAATTGAACACTCTTGACTTAATTCTTAATCATTCCTGGTTTCCATAAGTCCATCTGCCCTAAGCTCTGAAATTCCCCCTCCCTACACCTCTCCATCATTCTCTTCTTTCATCCTTTCAAATGCTCCTTAATATTGACCTCTTTGTACAAGCCTTTGATCACTTGCTCTGATCTCTCTGCCTGTGACTCTGTGTCAGATTCCTTTTGTGCAACACCTCGGCTTGTTTGTTTTACGAAACCAGGCACCAGTTCAGTTCTGCTGCACTTCAAACAGGAGCATTGCTTTAAAGTTTTACGCAAATTATCTGTATGCCAAGGAAATTTGACAAACTTGTATAACTTTACAGGCCAGGTCTCTGCCAGGGCAGTGTCTCGGTTGCTTGCACCATAGTCTAGAGTGAATGCCAAGGTCTTGAAGAACGAGTAGAAAAGACTTACTGGAATGTAACAGGGGTTAGCGTAAGAAGCAAAGGAATAGTGATGCTCAGACTATTCTTCAAGCAGCAGAAAATGCCACGACTGGTTTTACAAAGTCAGTTTACATGAGGAAAGGTTTTGGGTACAGTTTCTAGAGTCACAAAACTATACAGCATGGAAACAGGCCTTCTGGTACAACTTGTTCTTGCTGACAAAGAAGTCTAATGGGCTAGTCCCACTTGCCTGCATCTGGCCCATATCCCCCAAACCTTTCAATCCAGGTATCTGTCCAAGCGTCTTCTAAATCTTATCATTGTAGCCACCACTACCACTCCCTCTGGTAGATAGTTCCATTTATTCACTGCCCATAGTATTAAAAAAAAGCTCCTGCTTGGCCCTTTTAAAATCTTTCTCCTTAAATCTATGCACTCTAGATTTTGACTCCCCTAATGTGGGCTGAGGCTATTCACTTTATCTGCAGTACGTCCCTCATGTTTTTATAAATCTCTGTAATGTCACCCTTCAGCCTCCTGTACTGCAAGGAAAGAAGCTATCCAGTCTCTCCTTATAACTCAAACCCCCTCTCCCGACCCTGTGACCTCCTCGTAAATCACTTTTGCACCTCTTCCAGTTTAATGATATCTTTCCTATAGCAGTGCAACCAGGACTGTCCACAGGACTCCAAAGGTGGCCCTGCCACCTATTTATTTTACAGCTCTAGCTTATAGAACATAGAACAATTTATCACAGAAACAGCCCTGTCGGCCTGCAATTTCCATGCTGAACGCGATGCTATGTTAAACTAATCTCCCCTGCCTGCATGCGATCTATGTGAGCTTGGAGAGGCACAATATGCTGAGTGAGTACAGATGAGTGGTAGAACCTGGGGGAAGCTAGTGTGAATATGAGAATAAAACAGGATTAAAATGGGTTATGGAGAGACACGCACAGAAACAGCCATTTGGCCCCCAGACTCTTTGATGAACATCAAAAACATTTACAATATTATTTATCTCTTGCTACATTCTCATCTGTTTCTCCCCCACCCCCACACACCTCCGCTCCACTCTCTCCCCTCTCCCCTCCCCCCCCCCCCCCCCCCCCACTCCGCCCCCCCCCCGCTCCAGATTCTATCACACAATTATTAACCCAGGGCATTGTGCAGTGGTCAACTATCCGGCCGACCCGCAAGTCTTTGAGATGTGGGAGGAATCCCAAATGGACACAGGGAGATCTTGCAGACTCCACACAGAACGGGCATGATGGGCGGCATGGACTTTGGTGGCCTGAAGGGACTTTTTCCATATCGTATCACACTAAGGGTTCAATTTGTGCCAAATGAACATTTATTGATGTGTACACCGCATGCCCTACTAGTTACAAGTACCTACTGCACCTGTGCCTGTCAATGTCCCAATTGTGTGTCACGGAGTTAAGTTCACACACAGAGAAGAAAGGAAGCAGAGGCTGTCTAACGTGCAGAGGGCTAGGAGGAGGATGCACAGCAAGGTTGGTGTGTGGGATGGATTATCCCGTTTAGTGCTGCCTGTGATGTCGTACTGACAAATTGAACTCTGCTTTCTTCAAGACATTCCTCAGTGAGTCGTAAAACTAATTGCCATGAAATGGTCCATTTAAAGGTCAATTGAGAGCCAACTACTGACTTCCTCTCTCTCTGCTTTACAGGCTAGCTGAGTTGATGAAGGCTCTCTATCTGTCAGCATATGGATTGTGTGCGTATGCGTATGCGTATGCGTATGCGTACCTGTATGTGTGTGCGCATGTGTTTACAGTTTAGTTTATTGTCACATGTACTGAGGTACAGTGTGAAACTTTTGTTGCATGCTATCCAGTCAGCTAGAAAGGCAAGACATGATTGCATTCGAGCCATCCACAGTGTATAGATACATGATAAGGGAATAACCTTTAGTGCAAGGTTAAAGCCAGCAAAGTCTGATCAAGATAGTCTGTGGGTCACCAATGAGGTAGATAGCAGTTTAGGACTGCCCTCTGGTTGTGGTAGGATGATTTGGTTGCCTGATAACAGCTGGGATGAAACTGTACCTGAATCTGGAGGTGTGCGTTTTCACATATTGTGCCTGGTGAGAAGAGGGAGTGGTCAGGGTGCGGCTCACCCTTGATTATGCTGCCTGATTATGTGTGCAAGTGTACACATGCCTACGCATTCAAGTATTATCAGTCATGTGTGCATGCATGTTCGTGTGCATGTCGGTGTGCATAGGTGCGTGCATGCAAGTGTAGTTGTTTCTGTGAGGACATGTGTATGTGTGTCAATGTGTGTGTGCACAGGGATAAAGAAGCTGCCAGTGACACCAACAATGTGATTTTCACACTCATGATAGTGTCACAGTGAAGCTTACTGAGTTAGAAAGTGGAGGCATTAATTTGAAAGGAGTAATCATTTGCGCACTCTGGAGTAATGCCCTCGGCTTGGTGGAGATGAGAATAAAATGACCGTTCGGCCTCCATGTACATTGGAAACCTGATGCCTATAATCGGGTACGTGAACCTTTCAGTTTATACACAGTTTAAAGCTAAGAGATACAGGGTAGAAACAGGGTTTTTGACCCGCTGTGCCTATGCCGACCATCAATCATCCGTACACTAGTTCTATGTTATCCCACTTTTGTGTCCTACGCACAAGGGGCAAATTACAGAAGCCAATTAATCTACAAACCTGCAAGTCTTTGGAATGTGGGAGGGAACTGGAACATCCAGAGAGATCCCATGCAGCCACAGGGAGAATGTGCAAACTCTGCACAGACAGCACCCGTAATCAGGATTGAACTCGTGTCTCTGGCTCTGTGAGGCAGCAGGTCCACTGCTGTGCCACTGTGTCACCTATGCATATCATTTAGCCTGTGCACAACAGTGAGAGTAGTAAGTCAACATTCTTCTAAGTGATATGGCTTCCAAAACATTCATCATGTACGCAATGTTTTTAAAGCAACAGAGCAGGGTGGATATTTCTAGGACAGTCAATGACTACACTTCCTTGTGGAAGAGTTTGCCTCAACACTACGATTTTGAAGTATTCTTATCTTTGCCAAACCTAACAGAAATTGATCTATCTTAGATGGGGCAGTGAATACAGTATATGGAACTATCTACCAGAGGAAGTGGTAGTGGTGGCTACAATTATAACATTTAGAAGACCCTTGGACAGGTACCTGGATAGAAAGGTTTGGGGGATATGTGCCAGATGCAGGCAAGTGGAACTAGCCCATTAGATTTCTGATTGTGGATGATCAGCCATGATCAAAATGAATGGTGGTGCTGGCTTGAAGGGCCGAATGGCCTCCTTCACCTATTTTCTATGTTTCTATCTTTCCTTGTCAGCAAGAACACATTGTACTGGAAGGCCTGTTTCCATGCTGTATAGTTTTATGATTCTAGAAACTGTACCCAAAACCTTTCCTAATGTAAACTGACTTTGTAAAACCAGTCGTGGCCTTTTCTGCTGCTTGATGAAGTGTCCGAGCATCACTATTCCCTCTGCTTCTCATGCCAACCCCTGCTTACATTCCAGTAAATCCTCTCCACTCTTTCTTCAAAACATTGGCATTCACTCCAAACTATGGTGCCAGCATAGCAACTGAGACAATGCCCTGGCAGACACACCTGACCAATCGAGTTATACGAGTTTGTCCAATTTCCTTGGCATACAGATAATTTGCATAAAACTTAAAAATCATGCTCCTGTTTGACGTGCAGCAGAACTGATCAGAACTTAGGTCTAAAAATAATGATTTAATTGCAAAGAAATTGAATTATGACAATGGCTAGACATCAAAAACATTTTAGCAACCAGTGAAGTATGACAAAAAAGAGAGAGAAAAACTTACTCATGAGAATATGCTGCAGAGGTTTAAACACAAAAAATAAATGTTTCCATATAATAAAGACAAGAGTTGTCAAGACCAGTCTGAAGAAGGGTCTCAACCCGAAACGTCACCATTCCTTCTCTCCAGAGATACTGCCTGTCCCGCTGAGTTACTCCAGCATTTTTTGTCTATCTTCAAGAGGCGTCAAGATTGGCCCCTCCGAGCTGAAGGATATAATAATAGGAACTTGAAATGATAAAGACTTCAAACAATTGCTACATATGTTTCACAGTGGAAGCCTTAAAAGCATCCCAATCCAGCAGAAATTACAGGTGCAAAAGGAAGAAAGAGAGGAATTTAAAACAGATGATAAGTAGAAGTCAGGGAGTGATAGTGGAGGTCGGTGACCAGTGGTGTGCTGCAGGGAACGATGCCTGCTCTATTTTTCATTGTCATTTATATTAAAAATGTAGATGGGAATGTATTGGAATGGTTGGTAAGTTTGCGGATTAATCCACAATTGTTGTATAGTTGACAGTCATATAGGTTAACTAAGATTAAACCAGGACAAAGAATGGTAGATAGAATTTACCTTGGAGAAGTGCAAGGTGTTGCACTTTGGTAAGTCAAATCAAGGCAGGACTCGCACAGTAGGGGACTAAAGGGTGTTGTAGTACAGGGAGACTTAGGGTACAGATACGTATTTCTATGGAAGTGGTGACATAGCTAGACCAGGAAAGTATGTGGCACACTTACCTTCATCGGCCAGGGCTTTGAGTGCAGGAGTTTAGTTTTGATTAGTTTTCCTTGCTTTATTGTATGGTGTACAGTGAGGTACAGTGAAAAGCTTTTGTTGCATGCTGACCAGTCGTCTGATGAGGGTCTCGACCCGAAACATCACCCATTCCTTCTTTCCAGAGATGCTGCCCGTCCCACTGAGTTACTCCAGCATTTTCTATGTCTACCTTCATCAGAAAGACTATACATGATTACAATTGAGCCATCCGCTGTGTACAGATACATAATATAGGGAATAATGTTTAATGCAGGATAAAGTCCAGTCAAGTCTGTTTAAAGATAGTCTGAGGGTCTCCAATGAGGTAGATGATACTGCTCAGGACCACTTTCCAATTGTTGATAAGATAGTTAAGTTGCCTGATAACAGCTGGGAAGAAACTGTCCCTGAATCTGGAGGTGTGCATTTTCACACTTCACACTAATGATTTGGACGAGGGAATTGAATGCAACATCTCTAAGTTTGCGGATGACACGAAGCTGGGTGGCAGTGTTAGCTGCGAGGAGGGTGCTAGGAGGCTGCAGAGTGACTTGGATAGATTAGGCGAGTGGGCAAATGCATGGCAGATGCAATATAATGTGGATAAATGTGAGGTTATCCACTTTGGCGGCAAGAACAGGAAAGCAGAGTATTACCTGAATGGTGACCGATTGGGAGAAGGGGAGATGCAACGTGACCTGGGTGTCATGGTGCACCAGTCATTGAAAGCAAGCATGCAGGTGCAGCAGGCAGTGAAGAAAGCGAATGGTATGTTGGCATTCATAGCAAGAGGATTTGAGTTTAGGAGCAGGGAGGTTCTGCTGCAGTTGTACAGGGCCTTGGTGAGACCGCACCTGGAGTATTGTGTGCAGTTTTGGTCTCCTAACCTGAGGAAAGACGTTCTTGCCTTAGAGGGAGTACAGAGAAGGTTCACCAGATTGATCCCTGGGATGGCGGGACTTTCATATGAGGAAAGACTGGATAGACTGGGCTTGTACTCGCTGGAATTTAGAAGACTGAGGGGGGATCTTATAGAAACATATAAAATTCTTAAGGGGTTGGAGAGGCTAGATGCGGGAGGATTGTTCCCGATGTTGGGGAAGTCCAGAACCAGGGGTCACAGCTTAAGGATAAGGGGGAAGTCTTTTAGGACCGAGATGAGAAAACATTTCTTCACACAGAGAGTGGTGAGTCTGTGGAATTCTCTGCCACAGAAGGTAGTTGAGGCCAGTTCATTGGCTATATTTAAGAGGGAGTTAGATGTGGCTCTTTTTGCTAAAGGGATCAGGGGGTATGGAGAGAAGGCAGGTACAGGTTACTGAGCTGGATGATCAGCCATGATCATATTGAATGGCGGTGCAGGCTCGAAGGGCCGAATGGCCTACTCCTGCACTTATTTTCTATGTTTCTATGTACCTCGTGCCTGATGGCAGGGAGGTGTTGGGATGTTGTGTACAAGTTTTTGATGAGACCACACATGGAGAAGTGTGCAGTTCAAGTCATCGAACTGTAGAAAGGATGTAATTGAGCTGGAAAGAGTGCAGAAAGGATTCTTAAAATGTTTCCAGGACTTGTGTTATAAGGAGAAATTGGACAGGCTGTTTCCCCCCCCCCCCCCCCCAGTGGTTATTATGTTGAGGGGTGACCCGGGAGGGGTTTATGAAGGGCATAGATAAGGTGAACAGTCACAGTCTTTTTCCGACGTAAGTTTAAAACCAGAGCATAAGGTGCCTTACAGTGACAGGGAAAATGTAAAAGGAACCCGAAGGCCAACCTTTCCACACAGAGGTTGGTGGGTTTATGGAATATAGCTGCCAGAGGAGGCTGTGGAGATGGGTGGATTTACAATCTTTTGCACAGGTACATGGATAGAAAACCTTTCGAGCAATATGGACCAAATGCTGGCAAATAGGACTAGTTGGTCATCATGGATGAGGTGAATCAAATGACCCAATTTCTGTGCTGTATTACTGTAGGCTCTATCAGGTCAGTCTTCTGTCTTCTTCACTCCCAACACCATTGGCCCATCCATTTTTTTCCTTCTCACTCAAGATCTCCAGTCATGGCAACACCCTTGTGAATCTTTTCTGCATCCTTAGCTTTTCTGCATCACATTCTTCCGACATAACACATATATAACACATATAACAACTACAGCATGGAAACAGGCCTGTCCGGCCCTACCAGTCCACGCCGACCATTCTCCCTGACCTAGTCTCATCTACCTGCACTCAGACCATAACCCTCCAATCCCCTCCTATCCATATACCTATCCAATTTACTCTTAAATAATAAAATCGAGCCAGCCTCCACCACTTCCACCGGAAGCCCATTCCATACAGCCACAACCCTCTGAGTAAAGAAGTTCCCCCTCATGTTACCCCTAAACCTTTGTCCCTCAATTCTGAAGCTATGTCCCCTTGTTGGAATCTTCCCCACTCTCAAAGGGAAAAGCCTACCCACGTCAACTCTGTCCGTCCCTCTCAAAATTTTAAAAACCTCTATCAAGTCCCCCCTCAACCTTCTACGCTCCAAAGAATAAAGACCCAACCTGTTCAACCTCTCTCTGTAGCCTAAGTGCTGAAACCCAGGCAACATTCTAGTAAATCTCCTCTGTACCCTCTCCATTTTGTCGACATCCTTCCTATAATTTGGCGACCAGAACTGCACACCATACTCCAGATTTGGCCTCACCAATGCCCTGTACAATTTCAACATTACATCCCAACTTCTATACTCGATGCTCTGATTTATAAAGGCAAGCATACCAAACGCCTTCTTCACCACCCTATCCACATGAGATTCCACCTTCAGGGAACAATGCACAGTTATTCCCAGATCCCTCTGTTCCACTGCATTCCTCAATTGCCTACCATTTACCCTGTACGTCCTATTTTGATTTGTCCTACCAAAATGCAGCACCTCACACTTATCAGCATTAAACTCCATCTGCCATCTTTCAGCCCACCCTTCCAAAAGGCCCAAGTCTCTCTGTAGACTTTGAAAATCTACCTCACTTTCAACTACTCCTCCTATCTTAGTATCATCTGCATATTTACTAATCCAATTTGCCACACCATCATCCAGATCATTAATGTAAATGACAAACAACAGTGGACCCAACACAGATCCTTGGGGCACTCCACTAGACACTGGCCTCCAACCTGACATACAATTGTCAACCGTTACCCTCTGGTATCTCCCATTCAGCCATTGTTGAATCCATCTTGCAACCTCACTATTAATACCCAACGATTTAACCTTCTTAATCAACCTTCCATGTGGAACCTTGTCAAATGCCTTACTGAAGTCCATACAGACAACATCCACAGCCTTGCCCTTATCAATTTCCCTGGTAACCTCTTCAAAAAATTCAAGAAGATTAGTCAAACATGACCTTCCAGGCACAAATCCATGTTGACTGTTTCTAATCAGGCCTTGATTATCCAAATAATTATATATATTGTCCCTAAGTATCTTTTCCATTAATTTTCCCACCACAGACGTCAAACTAATAGGCAATTAAATTAGCAATACAAATAATTTAAGTTGGCAACAATTTAAGTTGGCAACAATTGGACAGATGGACTTTAATGAAGGATATTTGGAGGATATCCACTCTGTTGGGAAGAATAGACTGCAGGATATTGTTATTGGGGGTAGGGTATGGACATGGATAGAAAATTGGTTGGCAGACAGAAAGCAAAGAGTGGGGATAAATGGGTCCCTTTCAGAATGGCAGGCAGTGACTAGTGGGATACCGCAAGGCTCAGTGCTGGGACCGCATCTATTTACAGTATACATTAATGACTTGGATGAAGAGATTAAAAGTAACAATAGCAAATTTGCAGATGACACAAAGCTGGGTGACAGGAACTGTGAGGAAGATGCTATGAGGTTGCAGGGTGACTTGGACAGGTTGTGTGAGTGGGCCGATGCATGGCAGATGCAGTTTAATGTGGATAAGTGTGAGATGGTAAGAATAGGAAGGCAGATTATTATCTGAATGGTGTCAAGTTAGGAAAAGGGGATGTACAACGAGATCTGGGTGTCCAAGTGCATCAGTCACTGAAAGGAGGCATGCAGGTACAGCAGGCAGTGAAGAAAGCCAATGGAATGTTGGCCTACACAACAAGAGGAGTTGAGTACAGGAGCAAAGAGGTCCTTCTGCAGTTGTACAGGGCCCTAGTGAGACCGCACCTGGAGTACTGTGGCAGTTTTGGTCTCCAAATTTGAGGAAGGATATTCTTGCTATTGAGGGCGTGCAGCGTAGGTTTACTAGGTTAATTCCCGGAATGTCGGGACTGTCATATGTTGAAAGACTGGAGCGACTAGGCTTTTATACACTGGAATTTAGAAGGATGGGAGGGGATCTTATTGAAACACATAAGATTATTAAGGGGTTGGACACGTTAGAAGCAGGAAACATGTTCCCAATGTTGGGTGTGTCCAGAACCAGGGGCCACAGTTTAAGAATAAGGGGTAGGCCATTTAGAACGGAGATGAGGAAAAACTTTTCCAGTCAGAGAGTTGTAAATCTGTGGAATTCTCTGCCTCAGAAGGCAGTGGAGGCCAATTCTCTGAATGCTTTCAAGAGAGAGCTAGATAGAGCTCTTAAGGATAGCGGAGTCAGGGGGTATGGGGAGAAGGCAGGAACGGGGTCCTGATTAAGAATGATCAGCCATGATCACATTGAATGGCGGTGCTGGCTCAAAGGGCCGAATGGCCTACTCCTGCAACTATTGTCTATTGTCTATTCTCTATTGTCTATTATACAGAGAGATATGGGTGATCTCACATGAAACAGAGAAAGTTAGCACACGAGAAAAGGAAGCAGTTAGAACACCAATGAAATGTCGGTCATACAGCACAAAGGGTAGAGTTTAAAGGAAAGGAAGTGTGTCACAGTTGAGACAGGATACAGACGAGGACACACCACATGTACCCATGCACTTATAATCTCCTCTCTTAATGTGCATTGGAGGCTGTTCAAAGGTTAATCCCTGGCACGTGGAGCTGCCTTATGAAGAATGGTTGAACACGTTGGGCCAATCATTTGTGTTTAGGAAAGTGACCGATGATTTTGTTGAAACAAGGTTCTGAGCGACCAAATATTGGAGGAACTTAGCGGGTCGAGCATCATCTGTGGGGGAAATAGGAATTGTTGACATTTCGGCTTGAAACGCTACAACAGGACATTGACAATTCCTTCCCCCCCCCCCCAACCCCCAACACCTGGTTCTCTATCTGAGTTCCTCCAGGAGATCGTTCATAGTTGCAGATTCCAGAACCTACATTCCCTTGTGTTTCTAAGGTTCTGAGGGGTTTGACAAAGGTATATCTTATGAGGATATATCCCCTAATGGAAGAGTCCAGAACTCGGGGACATAGATTTAGGATAGATTAGACCAAGTGGACCCGTTGGGCCCACAACTCATTGGGTTGCCATTGCGATGTGGGGAAGAATCGCACTTTTTTATTTAAAATAAACGGCTTAAAAATAAATCTCAATGAAAATCGCGATTTTTCTTTAAAATTGGGTTTTTTTCTGCTTTGGTCTAGCACCCTCCCCTCCCTCACTCCATCCCCTCAACCCCTCTTCTTCCCCACCCACTCCCCCCTTCCCCTCCCACCCCCCAGTCACCCACTCCATCCCCCCTTATCTCTCTCCCCCTCCATTCTTAGGGTCTCTCCGGCAGCTCCGCCATTCCCACCCGTCGGGTTTCCATTGTGACGTGGAACATGGAGGTATTACTGCGCATGGGCGGCTGACGGGCACAGCAAGTGGAAAAGGGATTTATTAAAGTTTAAATTGTGAATAACAAAATATAACAATTTGAACATTAATAGGATTTCTTGATGCAGGAATTCAAAGCTCTCCCTCCTAATCATTGGGCACTCATCCCAAACAATCAGTCTCACACTTCTGATCAAATGAACCATGTTGGAGTTCTTCTCAATGTTGCACATTGTATTATCGGTCACCTCGATGGGTATCTTGAATCGAGAATGTGCAGTTCTTCCACCAGGCATCAATGTAGCTGCTATACCAGAGGATACTACAGCAAAAGCAACATCAACTTGACCTCGAACTTTGGAGAGGATCAAATTGGTGAGAATTGTTTTGCCCATTCCTGCTGGTGTATCAATGAAAAACATTGAAGGAACATTCCTTTCCAAGCAGCTGCACACATGGTCTTACATTGCTCTTTGCTCAGCATTCAGCAGAGGCTCCTTCTCTTCAACAAATCACTATTGTACTGCAGTTCACTCAGCAATTCTAGATTGTCACCATCAAGGTTCATCCTTCCTTGTCTTGGTAGAGGCACATGAAAGTATCCCAGTGTCTTGTAATTGACAAGCTATTCTTGAATATACAACAGAGCCTGATCATGATGCCTCTCATCAATCATGATATTTGGATCATCGATTGTTCTCCGTTCTCTTTGAAGGTAATCTTCAGACATTGAATTCTTGAAGCGATCCCATAATTGTCGAGAAGAGTTGATCTCAGCAATCGTCAGCAAAACAAACAGATCTCTCATTGCTTCGGGAAGTCTTGTCCGCTCAGCATCTTCCATTGTCTGTTGCCAATGGTCGTCAGTTTGCAACAAACCTCTTTGAAGGAAGGAAGAATATGTCCGTCATGCGTCCTCGATGAATTGAAGGATACTGGCCCTTTTACGTGATGGAGAAGCAGCCTCAAGTAGTAGAGGTCACATCTTGGAGAAACGAAATGTGCATACGCGTTGTGCTACGTTCATGTGTGAAAAACGACTATTATTTCCAGCAGTCTGTAGTTCTTGTACAATGTCAGGCCTATCATGAAAATATTCTAGTATTTATAGAAAGGTTATTGAACAGAAATACTTTTTACAACAAAGAAAAAATTGTTTTGTTTTGTTTTTTCTATTTTGGTTTATCCGTACTTCGCAGGGTCTCGACCCGAAACATCACCCATTCCCTCTCTCCTAGATGCTGCCTGACCTGCTGAGTTACTCCAGCATTTTGTGATACCTTCGATTTGTAGCAGTATCTGCAGTTATTTTCCTACAAGATGAGAGTTTTTGTTATATGTGTGTGTGTATATATATATATATATATATATATATATATATATATATATACACAGCGGAACTGAAACAACTAAATTATTACATGCTGCAGCTTTACAGGCACAATAATGCAACACCACGACAAATAAGTGTATGACAGACAATAACACAATAAATAATTCCTTATTCAAGCTGGACTGCAATAGTGCAAGCCAGAATGTAGTGCAACCTAAACAAAATACAAGTGCTTAGGTAGATTTATGGTACGGGAAGCTGTTCTTGAACCTGGAGAGAATGGTTCCCAGGCTCATGTGCCGTCCTCCCGAAGATAGCAGCGAGATGAGAGCATGGCAAGGGTAATGAGAGAACTTAATTATATTAGCTGCCTGCTAATTACCTCTCCAATATTGCTGATTTGGCTGTGATTATTTGTTATGATAGTTGGTGCACTAATTAATCTACGAACCAGACTAACCTCATGCGACTCCTTTGGTGTTGGAAGACCATGTTCATGGTTTCTATTTTGGAATCGTACCATAAATCTGTGGCTTCAAGAATGGTCTTGCAATTAGGCAGGTACATGGTTAGGACGGGTTTATGTTTTCAAATACACAGGACGTGATGTTAAAATCCAACGTGCCACCTCTTAACTTGCTCCCGGTGGTGATGGAAGGCTTGAGCACTCACCTATGCTCCTCCGATGTTGAGAAAGACTGGGCAGACACGTCATTGGGGTTATCAAGTGGGCTCCTACTTTCATCAACGTTTCACTGACTGGGCCCACGACATCTCTAGTAGGCTCAGCAGTGCGTTCTGGCGTCCCAGAACCACCCCCCTCTGCATCTGCCTAGCCGGCTTATTTGAGATGTGGGTCAAATGCAGGCAGGTGGGGCTAGTGTAGATGGGACATGGTGTTCGGTTGGGCCGAAGGGTCTGTTTCCACACTGTATCAATCTATGGCTCTATGACCTGAAACGTCACCTATTCCTTTTCTCTAGAGATGCTGAATTACTCCAGCATTTTGTGTCTATCTTCGAATGGTTTCTATCTTGGCTTTCTCTTGAACTACTTTGAATTACTTGGATGCAAATACTTGCCATCTTATCGTCAAGCTGATTGCAAGCCTTTAATAGAAGCATCTCGCTGCAAAATGACAGATCTGGTCCTGTTGGAGTGTGATCGGCTCATCACAGTGCATACCTTTCCCTTCAGTTCGTTATAACTCGTTTAGTATAATTATGACCACTTGTATTCCCTCAGGTGTGCTGTATGTTCTGACACGTTGAGGAATGAAATAATTTGTGTATTGGACTAGGCTCCCAGGGTCCGGGAAGCCTGTCTGGTGCCGAAAGAGCCTCGGGGGTAGCGCCAATGGGAACCTTGGCGGTGGCAGGGGGAGACTTGGTGGCGGCAGCGTTGGCCTTGGCGGCAACGGGAGCCTCGGTGGCAGTGGGGCCTCGCGGTCGATGAGCGTGGGGGAGGGAGGTAGGGGAAGACAATGGAGGACTTGGCGTGGGGGGACCGCCGTGAGGGACAGGGAGAACAAAGGGGGACCCAGTGTTGTGGGGGGGGGGGGGGGTGGGCACTCTAGTTTAGAATCCTCTGCCCAGGGGATAAGTCTGTGTTTGTCTGTTCGTACATTTGTTTGTCTGGTGAAGGTGCTGTGCACACGGCAGCCAGCCAACAGTCGCTTGTCTTTTTCTTTTTCTTTCCACTTTTAATTTCATGCTTTTGTGTATCTCGTGTGTTGTGACTGTCGGCAGACCAATTTCCCTCCGGGGATGAATAAAGTTTTATTGTATTGTATCGGAGCCCAAGAAAAATGATTAGTTCTTTCTTGTACTTTGGTGCTAACAACTCGGTGATCGCTGTTCCTTTTGCCGGGCTTGGCTTCACTCCATTTGCTCGCCGAATAACTGGCATTGTTTCTCTTTTACGTAATGTTTGTCAGAATTCAGCTGTAGCCCAGACCTTCTAGAACCTTCCAAGGCTTCCTGGAGATGACAGTCATCCACTCCACAGTTCTGAATGTCATCAGTAATGACATGGCAATCAGTAATGTCCCCCCAGTATTCTCTTCCTTCATTCCATGTATGTCCTGACTCACTCCAAGGTGGGCATTGGGTCTTGCGACATCTAAGTGGTGTGTTTAATCAGCTGGCAGTTAAAATGAAGGTGCATCTTCAAAACACATCTTCAAAGGACCGAAGCAGAAGGGGAGATACAAGACATTCGCTCAACCTGCAGACAGCGTGAAATGCAACCTAATATTAAGACCCAAATGACCTGAGACAAAGAATCAAAATGAACTACTACACTGGAATTTAGAAGGATGCGAGGGGATCTTATCGAAATGTATAAGATTATTAAGGGGTTGGACACGTTAGAGGCAGGAAACATGTTCCCAATGTTGGGGGAGTCCAGAACCAGGGGGCCACAGTTTAAGAATAAGGGGTAGGCCATTTAGAACGGAGATGAGGAAAAACACTTTCAGTCAGAGAGTTGTGAATCTGTGGAATTCTCTGCCTCAGAAGGCAGTGGAGGCCAATTCTCTGAATGCATTCAAGAGAGAGCTGGATAGAGCTCTTAAGGATAGCGGCGTCAGGGGGTATGGGGAGAAGGCAGGAACGGGGTACTGATTGAGAATGATCAGCCATGATCACATTGAATGGCGGTGCTGGCTCGAAGGGCCGAAAGGCCTCCTCCTGCACCTATTGTCTATTGTCTATTGTCTATTGACCTGTGCTGGCTTAGTGATAGAGTGCAGGCCCAGTACTTAGAATATAATGCACCAGTGAATGATGCCAAGTAAAAAATTGATATAGTTCTTTACTCATATGGCACGACTCAATTTTACAATACTATAACATTTGCAATTATATGCCGTGCAATATTATGCTGTGAAGTCATCTCCAAAGATCTTTCCAACCACAGTGGGAAAAAATATGACAAGGCACAGATTGATAATGCATCGATGGTCACTAAAACCAATGAGGGCAAAGTGTTGCAAAAGGCATAAAGAGATTCACCTGGGGTGGAGTATTTCTGTTAAAGGAGAGACTGGAGAAGCAAGGTCTGTTCTCCCTAGAGTGGAGGGGTTTAAGAGTGGACATGTTTGAGATATATAAAATTATGAGGCATATACATAGTGGAGAGAGCAGAAAACCTTTCCTCATGTCAGAGTGTATAAAATTAGAGGACGTGGATTTAGGGTAAGGGATGAGAGATTTAAAAGGGAGCTGAAGTGACCGTCATCACCAAAAGAGAGTTTAGTTTTAGTTTAGTTTAGAGATACTGCGTGGAAACAGGGCCTTTGGAACACCGAGTTCACACGGCCTAATGTCACCCATACACTGGTTCTATCCACACTAGGGACAATTTACAAAAGCCAATTAATTACAAACTCTACAAAATACAAACCTGCACATATTTGAAATGTGGGAGGAAACCGTAAGCACCCAGAGAAAACCCACGTGGTCACAGGGAGAACATGCAAACTCCATACAGACAGCACCCGTACGCTATAAGGCAGCAACTCTACCACCGTGTGCCACTGAGCACCAGGGATACATTTCTTGAGAAAGTGCTTGAAGCAGGGTCGCTGATAGCATTTAAAAAGTGTCCAGATGAATCATTTAGGCAGAGAAGTCTCTGGACCAAATTTAGGCTCTGGGATGGCCTGTTTCTCTTCAGTATGAAACTCTTTGAACGTGAGGAGAAGTGGTCAGGGAGCTGGGTTCAAATAGAATTCTGACATGCACCACAAAGTTCAGAAGCAGCACCTGTACAGAGAGAAATAGTTGATCTCGGGCTGAGCACGCTGCAAGTTGGTGCAACTAGGGAAAAAGCAGAAGCAATCCCGAAAGCAAGGAAATCTGTAAACATTGTGGAACCTGGAATGTCTCCTGGCATGTTACATGCAAAATATTTGCACGATCTTGCAACAGCATTGGCACCATTACACAGGTTGTGAAAGAAAAATGAAGAATGGAAATGAGGCCGAGAACAACAAACGGGATGATTTATGGAAGGTGAATGTCAAAAATGAATCTTCAGATCACTGTGGTGCCACGCATTTGTTGAACCTTGCGTTTGACTTCGCAAGGAGCTGTCATGTCTCTAAGTGGGCCATGGTATTAGCATCAAGTGCATTGAAGAAGAGTGAACTTTGTCAAAAGGGCATTGCAATACCTGACAAGTATTATCAGGTGCTCAAGTTTAACTGTAAGACAAAAATCCCACAAAATCACAAGTCACCAGCAAAGTCATCTCAGCACCTCAGTAGCGCAGAGTTAGATAGGAACCTGAAAACAGAACGAGGTGACAGAGACTTGAGAAACTCCAGATGCTGGAACCTTGAGCAGCAAACACGCTGCCGGACGAACTCAGTGGGTCAGTCAGTATTTGCGGAGGGAAATGGACAGTCAACGTTTTGGATTGAGATCCTTCATCTCGACTGTGTAGTGGGAAGATAGGCTGCAGCCAGGAGTCAGAGAAAACTGACGTGCTATTCAATAAGATCATGGCTGATTCAATCTTGGCCTCAGTACCACTCTCCCACTCTTTCCCCATATTCCCCGATTCCCTTGTCGATTCTTCATCTGCCGGTTTCTACCTTGATTGCATTCCATGACTCCACCTCCGGAGGTCTCTGTGATCAACACTGTACAGTACTCCATACTCTTTCAGATGTGATCTCACTCACACCCTGAAAATGTGCAGAAAAAGATCCATACTTTACACTCCTGGCCCCTTTGAATAAAGATCAGCATCAGCTGCATAAGCCTTCCCGTTACTTGCTGCATCTCTTTGTGTTTCATTTAACTAGCACCTATAGATTGCTTTGCATCACAGCATTTTGCAGTCACTCTCCTTCGAAATGTTTCCATTCATTTCATTTTTTGGAAACAAATTGTTTTCCATTCTTCCTTCCAAAGTAGACAATTTCACGTTTTTACCAAATTATACTTCATCTCAATTTCCTTCCCATTCACTTTGTTTACCTATATATATATCCCATTTGGTATTGGTTATTGGTGTTGGTTTATTATTGTCAAGTGTACAGGAAAATCATGCCATGCATGAGTGCAATTACAGCATCTTGTAGGTTCTTTGTGTCCTGCTCATAACTTGTGAACACATCCATTTCTATTTCATCAGCATTTTTGGCAAAAGTTACACTCAGTCCATTCAAGTCTAAGGCATAAATGCAGATTATAAATAGTTGAGGCCCCAACACTGATCCCCATGTTACCCACCAATCGACAATTGCCAATCTGAAAAATTACCCACTTACTGATAGTTAGCTACTCCTCTATATAAGCCACAATAATACAAGATCACAAGAAAGCAAGATCAGGAGTAGACCTCTTCGACTCTCAAGCCTGCCCTGCTAGTCAATATAATCATGGCCGATCTATGCTGGCCTTAACTCCTCTGATGTGCCAGTTCCCCACACCATAAATTCCTTGACCTATCAAATATTTATCTATTTCCACCTTAAATATAACTAATGATCTGACCTCCTCCACCCTTTCATGGACAGACAAATCCAAAGATTCACCGAGAGAAGTAATTTCTTTGCACCTCAGTATTAAATGACCGGTTCCTTATTTTGCACCTTTGCCTTGGTCATGTCTCTCTCATGACTGGAAATGAGGGTATTGTAAAAGCGCTGATATATTAACACTCCCTCCTGTGAACTGTCACCCTGTGTTGCTTGGATCTTGGAATGATCATAGATCCATATGGAATAGGGATATTTTTGAAACAGTAGGTAAAATCAAATGTGTATATTAAGAGTTGTGTGATTGTGAGTGTTATCCACCATTTGATCCAACAGAGACTGTGGAAAAATGATACAACATTGTATTGATGTGAGTTCCCCTGGTCATGAAATGACAATGTAAATGTGAACACCATTAAAACAGCGTTTCTCCCATGACTGATGTTCATTGACAAACCTTGATTTCCTTCTCTCTCTCTCTTCCCCTCTTCCCCTTCTTCCCCTCATTCCCCCTCTCCCCCTCTCCCCCTCTCCCCCTCTCCCCCTCTCCCCCTCTCCCCCTCTTCCCCCCTTCCCCCCTCCCCCCCTCCCCCCCTCCCCCCCTCCCCCCCTCCCCCTCTCCCCCTCTCCCCCTCTCCCCCTCTCCCCCTCTCCCCCTCTCCCCCTCTCCCCCTCATTCCCCCTTGATTTCCTTCTCTCTCTCTTCCCCTCTCCCCCTCTCCCCCTCTCCCCCTCTCCCCCTCTCCCCCTCTCCCCCTCTCCCCCTCTCCCCCTCTCCCCCTCTCCCCCTCTCCCCCTCTCCCCCTCTCCCCCTCTCCCCCTCTCCCCCTCTCCCCCTCTCCCCCTCTCCCCCTCTCCCCCTCTCCCCCTCTCCCCCTCTCCCCCTCTCCCCCTCTCCCCCTCTCCCCCTCTCCCCCTCTCCCCCTCTCCCCCTCTCCCCCTCTCCCCCTCTCCCCCTCTCCCCCTCTCCCCCTCTCCCCCTCTCCCCCTCTCCCCCTCTCCCCCTCTCCCCCTCTCCCCCTCTCCCCCTCTCTCCCTCTCTCCCTCTCCCCCTTTTTCCCTCTCTCCCTCTCTCCCCCCTCTTCATGAAATAGTGTTACATTTGCTGTTTCTCAATCAATTAGCATCTTTCTGGACACTCAGTAGCTTTATGTGATTGTAACTTGTACAGTCATCATCGCTGCAATCACTTTTGGAATCTTCACGTGCAATGCTTAAGTTTAGATTTTGCTTGGTCATTGACCACTCTTGTTTGCTCACTTCTTTTTCCTTTGTGATTTTGTTATTGTCTTTTGTCCATTGGTCTTTTACATGCCATTAGTTTATTTTTGTTCAATAGCAGTTTGGTGTTATATGCTCAAGTGCAGTAAGGTATAGGTATTTGGAAAATCTTGCTTGCAGCTGCAAGATTTTCACTGTATGCTCTTTCCTTCCTTTTTAATAACTGAATTAGCTCGTACAGTTTTTTTTTGTATTTCTTGCAATATTGTAGTCATTCATTTTCTGTTAAGATTTTATGCATCCCTGGCTGGTTTCTATCACTACGATCTTCATGCCTCGGGCAGGACAGAATTTTTGTTTCGTTAGTCACTTTTTGGGGATCTGACAGTGTCAAAATTAAGTAAAACAATGCTTTACAATGCAAAACCATGAAGTAAAACAGTCTGAAGAAGGGTCTCGACCCGAAACGTCACCTATTCCTTCTCTCCCGAGATGCTGCCTGACCTGCTGAGTTACTCCAGCATTTTGTGAATAAGTAAAACAACAGTTTGGTTGTGACTTAGGTTTGATTCATTTGGTTATGAACGACTCGAAAGTAGTAATTTTTGTTTGTGCATTTTTTCCGTTGTGACACATTTAGTTTTGATGCATTCAGGTTGTTAGTCATGTGTAATATTCACTTGTAACTCATAGAGAAAGATATTTTGTGGTGTGGCATTTTCAAGTACAACTCAAGTCAAGTCAAGTCAAGTTTATTTGTCATATACACATATACGATGTGCAGTGAAATGAAAGTGGCAATGCCTGCGGATTGTGCACAAAAAAGAATTACAGTTACAGCATATAAATAAAGTTAATAAGTTACTATAGTGTAGACAAAAAATTAGTCTCTGGAGTTATAAAAGTTGACAGTCCTAATGGCCTGTGGGAAGAAACTCCGTCTCATCCTCTCCGTTTTCACAGCGTGACAGCGGAGGCGTTTGCCTGATCGTAGCATCTGGAACAGTCCGTTACTGGGGTGGCAGGGGTCCCTCATGATCTTGCTTGCTCTGGATCTGCACCTCCTGATGTATAGGTCCTGCAGGGGGACGAGTGTAGTTCCCATGGTGCGTTCTGCCGAACGCACTACTCTCTGCAGGGCCATCCTGTCCTGGGCAGAGTTATTCCCAAACCAGACTGTAATGTTGCCGGACAGGATGCTCTCTACAGCCCCAGAGTAGAAGCAATGAAGGATCCTCAGAGACACTCTCAGACTTAAGGTGGTCACATCCTAAATGTTTTACCCGAAATGTATTACACCTGAAAATGTCACGTCAAAAATGTGACACACTCAAAGTGATGAGATTTCATTAGAAAATATTATTTGCATCTATTGTATGTCACATGTAAAAACACATCCGAAAATGTCTCGCCTCAATAAGTCACAGCTGAGACTATCAAAACAGTCCGACATTTTCGGATGTGTTTTTACATGTGACATACAATAGATGCAAATAATATTTTCTAATGAAATCTCATCACTTTGAGTGTGTCACATTTTTGACGTGATATTTTCAGGTGTAATACATTTCGGGTAAAACATTTAGGATGTGACCACCTTAAGTCTGTGATTTTCATGTGTGTTACATTTAAATTGTGTTGCACTTCCAACCATGATATTTTCATTTCTGACTCTTCCAGCTGTGGTATTCTCAGGTGTGATTTATCCAGATTTATCCAGATGTGTATTCTCAGGTGTAACACTTCCAGCTGTGGTATTCTCAGCTGGAGATACTCTCAGTCGAGATATTTTCTTTGGTGCTTTATTCAGGTGAGACAAGTTCACTGGTGAGACAAGTATCTATGTAGATGAGCGGCACGGCACAGCGGTAGAGTTGCTGCCTTACTGCGCCAGTAGACAGGGGTTCAATTCAATCCTATGGAGTTTGTACGCTCTCCCCATGACCCATGTGGGTTTTCTCCGAGATCTTCCATTTCATACCACATTCCAAAGACATTCCAAAGGTTTGTAGATTAATTGGCTTGGTATAAGTGTAAATTGCCTCTAGTTTGTGTGGGATGGTGTTAACGTGCAGGGATTGCTGGTCAGTGCGGACTCGGTGTGCCGAAGGGCCTGTTTCCATGCTGTATTTCTAAACAAATCTAAACTATATGAGCACTTGACTCTTCTGGGTATGGAAAGTTACCGGCCAAGTGCTGGAAGATGTGGTTAATACAGCTGGGTGCAAACTACTTGGTATGGATATGGTGGGCCGAATAGCCCGTTTCTTCACCGTAAAGCACGATGAAAGCAGGCCAAAGTAAAGATATCTACATTAATGGCGCATGAATTGAGATGAATGAGTTTGATCTGGTGACCTTTGCACAAAGGGAGTTCTACAGGCAGGACTGGGAGCTGAATATTCGGAATGAGAGGCAGAATGTAAAAAGGCCTTGATAACTTCAAGATAGAAGTGAAATGGGAGTTGCCCTCAGAAGGTGAAGCAAGTAGAATTGCTTGCGTGGAAATGGGGCAGAAAATTCAGGTGAGAATAGTTTGGATGCAAAGAGTGATAGCTACACCACATTGACTCTATGGGTACGAAAACACATCAACACCTCTACCTCCTCAGGAAACGAAGGAAATTCGACATATCTCCAATGATACTTACAAATTTCCACAGGTGCGCCACACCTGGCATGCAACCTGGATGGTAAAGCAACTGGTCTGCTCAAGACCGCTAGAAATTGCTGTGAGTTGTGAAGTACCCCAGTCCGTCACACAAATCAACCTCTGCCCCATTGACTCCTTTTGCACTACGTACGACATCATCAAGGACCACTCACACCAGGGTCATTCTCTCTTCTCCCCTCAACTGTGGTAAAGAAGGTACAAAACTTGAAAGCACGAGCAACCTGATTCAAGAACAGCCCCTTCCTCTCTAATATCAGACCCTTGAATCAACCTCTCAAATGCGAAGGATGAACGCCCGCTCTCACAAACGATCTCACTTTAAGGAACAACTTATATTCCGCTTGAGTAGCTCATAACCTGATGCTATGAACATTGAATTCTCCAATTTTAGATTTCCAATCCCCAAACAGACCCCTTTGCCTGCCCCTTTATCTCCCAAGACCTACCCCCCCCCCACCTCCCCTCTCTCCCTTTCCGCCCCTATCCCCCCTCCCCTCCACTCCTCTCCCCTAAGTTAGGAAGAGGGGATGTCAAGTTAGGAAGAGGGGATGTCAAGTTAGGAAGAGGGGATGTTCAACGAGATCTGGGTGTCCTAGTGCATCAGTCACTGAAAGGAAGCATGCAGGTAAAGCAGGCAGTGAAGAAAGCCAATGGAATGTTGGCCTTCAGAACAAGAGGAGTTGAGTATAGGAGCAAAGAGGTCCTTCTACAGTTGTACCGGGCCCTGGTGAGACCGCACCTGGAGTACTGTGTGCAGTTTTGGTCTCCAAATTTGAGGAAGGATATTCTTGCTATTGAGGGCGTGCAGCGTAGGTTCACTAGGTTAATTCCCGGAATGGCGGGACTGTTGTATTTTGAAAGGCTGGAGCAATTAGGCCTGTATACACTGGAATTTAGAAGGATGAGGGGGGATCTTATTGAAACATATAAGATAATTAGGGGATTGGACACATTAGAGGCAGGAAACATGTTCCCAATGTTGGGGGAGTCCAGAACAAGGGGCCACAGTTTAAGAATAAGGGGTAGGCCATTTAGAACGGAGATGAGGAAGAACTTTTTCAGTCAGAGTGGTGAAGGTGTGGAATTCTCTGCCTCAGAAGGCAGTGGAGGCCAGTTCGTTGGATGCTTTCAAGAGAGAGCTGGATAGAGCTCTTAAGGATAGCGGAGTGAGGGGGTATGGGGAGAAGGCAGGAACGGGGTACTGATTGAGAGTGATCAGCCATGATCGCATTGAATGGCGGTGCTGGCTCGAAGGGCTGAATGGCCTACTCCTGCACCTATTGTCTATTGTCTAAACTCTGGCTGACCTTGCATCAGTTTCTCCCCTCCCCCTTCCCCTCCACCTACATCCCTTCCAATGGCTACCCAATTCATGCCTTTTCCAGCCTGGAGTTTTACAATTCACAGCTCTCTATTCTTTTTGGGCTCACACCTGTCTTTTCATCTCTGACCTTTGTCCAACAATCTGCCTATCAAATAACCCCCTCACCTGTGTTCATCTATTGCTAGCCACGCTCTATACTGCCCCTTCCCCTTATCACTTTTCCAGCTTTCTTTCACGCCCTCCACCCCACCCCACTCCCCCAGAAGCATCCCGACCCGAAACGTCACCTGTCCATGTCCTCCAGAGATACTGCTTGAACCTCTAAGTTACTCCAGCGCTTTGTGTCTTCAGCTTGTTTGGATTTTGAACTGTCTTTCCTCTGCACCATCTTTGTAGCCGCAACACTGTAATTCTGCACTCGGATTATTTTATCTTTTGCACTTCGCTTGTATAGTATGACTTGTCTGGATAGCAAGCAAAACAAATCTTCTCTTTGCTTACTGTTGTACGTGACAATTATGAACCAATGCCAATGCATTCTCCACCATTGTGGAAGCCAGTCTTCAGCCAAATCCGATTTGCTCCATGTGGTGTAAAGGCATGGCTAAGACCTTGGGAAACAGCAAAGGCCAAGGGGCCTGGCAATCTGACAGTAGTAGTACTGGATTCCTGTGATCTACAACAAGCTGTTCATATAAAGTCACAACACTGGCATCTTCCCGAAAATGTGGAGGTCGTCCAGGCATGTACTGTTCACAAAAGAGATAATCCACTTTACCTAATTACCGCTGAATCAGGTGACTCTCAATCCCCAGCAAAAGGGTGAAAGTTGGTGTTTACATTACTGTCAGAGGGTACCTCATCCCCAGTGGACGCAAAATGCTGTAGTAACTCAGTGGGACAGGCAGCACCTCTGCAGAAAAGGAATGGGTGACGTTTCGGGTCGAGACGTCTGAAGAAGACAATGTACAAGTTTTTGTTTACCAGAACCAATTAGCCTACAAACCTGTACGTCTTTGGAGTGTGGTTGGGAACCAGCGCAGCGGAAGAAAACACACGCAGGTCACGGGGAGAATGTACAAACTCTGTACAGACGGAACCCATAATCAGGATCAAACTGGGTCTCTGGTGCTGTAAAGCACCAACTCTACCGCTGTGCCACCGCCCTACATTTGATCAGTCAAGTCTGTACCGATTCACAAAGTAATCCCAGTTCCCTCTAATTTTTCCCTGTAACCTTTTGTCATGACACACCCATCAATATCCTCCAGGCTCTCCACTGATCGCCTTTTGTACACAAGGAGTAAATTTTCCAACCAACCAGCATATCTTCGGTATGTGTGAAGAAATCAGAGCATCCAAAGGAAATTCATGTGGTGATAGGAAAAAAAAGGAGGTATAGACCATGATTATGCAGCTGCAATCAAATAAATCCCTTGCACAGTGTAAAAGATGTAGGAGCACAATTAAGGAGATAAGTTAAATAAGAGGAAATGTGTTAGCCTTGGCAAATGAAGGAGAACCCTTCTGTTAGAGATTTGGCAAATGGTAGCTCGGGAAAGAATAGGTCCTCTTAAGTTTCACTGTGATCATCTATATTTGGAGCCACAGAAGATGAATGATGTGTTAAATGAATATTTCTCCTCTGTATTTACATAGTGAAGGTCATGGAGGCTATGGAATTAAGAGAGATGACGAGGACACATTTCCACAATGCAAAAGAGGATGTGCTTGTATTATATTGGTAAAATCCTGGGGCCTGATCTTGTGTATCTAAGGTCATTGTGGAAACGTAAGGAAAAAATACTAGGGCACCGACAGAGATATTTGCTTCGCCTTTAGCCAAGGAACAGGTCTCAGAAGACTGGAGTGTGGCTAATGTTTTGCTTTTATTTAAGGTCAAACCAGGGAACTACAGTTCAGTGAGCCCAACATCACTGCTGGGAAAGTTCCTGTGGGGGATTCTGAGGGTTATAATCCACCAGCAATTAGAAAGGCATGGGCTGATAAGGAATAGTCAGCATGGCTCCAAGTTGACTGTGCCTGAACCCCTCTGTGACCAACTTCCTGACAGAGAGGAAGCAGCATGTGAGGCAGGGAAAGCACATCTCAGACCCTCAGCATAGGAGCACCGCAAGGCTGCGTACTCTCCCCTCTCCTTTACTCTCTCTACACCAACGACTGCACCTCCACAGACTCCTCTGTCCAGCTTCTCAAGTTTGCGGATGACACTACCCTGATTGGACTGATCCAGGATGGGGAGGAATCTGCCTACAGATGGGAAGTGACACAGTTGACGTCCTGGTGCGATCGCAACAACCCGGAGCTCAATGCTCTTAAGACAGTGGAATTGATTGTAGACTTTAGGAGAGATCCCCCTCCCCTCCCCCCTCTCACCGTCAACAACACCGCAGTCACATCTGTGGAGTCCTTTAAGTTCCTTGGAACCATCATCTCCAGGGACCTTAAATGGGAGGCCACCATTGATCCACAGTCAAAAAGGCTCAACAGAGGATGTACTTCCTGCGGCAACTGAGAAAACACAATCTGCCACAGGCAATGATGATCCAGTTTTATACTGCCATCATAGAGTCTGTCCTCACCTGCTCCATCATGGTCTGGTTTGGCTCAGCTCCAAGCATGACATCCGGAGTCTGCAGCGCATCATTCGATCTGCCGAGAAGGTTGTTGGCTGCAACCTTCCCCCCCATTGACGAACTGTACACTGCAAGGGTCAGGAAGCGAGCGGGTAAGATCATCTCTGACCCCTCTCAAAGGACTGAATGGCCTACTCCTGCACCTATTGTCTATTGTTTCTCACCCTGGCCACAAACTCTTTGAAGCACTTCCCTCTGGAAGGCGACTCCGGACTGTCAAAGCTGCCACAGCCAGACATAAAAACAGGTTTTTTTTTCCACGAGCAGTTGCTCTACTCAACAACCCAAAGTCTCTAGCCTCCTTTTGCTCTGGTATTTTATTTTATTCTTCACATGTTTAAATTATAATGTTTTATTCTTAATTGTTTACTGTATATCGTGTTACTTACGAGCAAAGCACCAAGGCAAATTAATTGTATGTGTACATACTTGGCTAATAAAATGAATTCAATTCAATTCAATTCAATTTGTGCATGAGAAATTGTGTGTCACAAATTTGATTTGCAATGTAGTTGAACAGAGACACCAGGAGTGCAGGAAGTGGGATTCCTGTGGCCGGGAGATCGGTTGATTATGGGGAAATTAATCCATGACTAAGTAAGAGGAAGACATGTCAGGAGCATGAATTAAAGGTTCTCACTTCTGTCTCACTCAGTGTGATTTCTTTCTTTCATATCTGAGATGCTCAGACGTAAAGGTTTAAGTGTGACATTTTTGAGTGTAAGAGTTTCAGTTCTGTGAACTCAGGATTTTTTTCCTATCCATTCCATGTTGGCATCACTGACGTTGCCGGCATTTATTGTCCATCCTTAACTGCCCCTGAACCGAGGAAGCCCCTCAACCTCACTTTTCCCACTCTCTGGGCCTAATGCCATCCTCTCATCAGAAGTTTATAAAAGGGGTGCAGATCGCTCAGCGATAGAGTTGCTGCCTTACAGCGCCAGGGACTCAGGTTCGATCCTGACTACCGGTGCTGTCTATACGGAGTTTGTACATTCCCCCCGTGACCATGTGGGTTTGCTCTGAGAGCTGCGGTTTTCTCCCATGTTCCTAAGACGTACAGGTTTGTAAGTTAAATGGCTTTGGTAAGAATTGTAAAATTGTCCCCGAGTGTGGATAGTATTAGTGGACGGAGATAGCTGGTCGGCATGGATTTGGGGGCGGAAGGGTCCGTTTTTTTGCTGTATCTTTCTGAAACTCAAGTCTAAACTCTAAACTCTAAACACACTGATGGACTGGTCAAGACAAGCACAGTCATTTTATTTCCGTGGCACTTCAGCAAACTGGATGGGATGGCAATCCAGTCATTTCGACTGAGCAGCTTCAACTCCTGATTATTACTTAATTTCCACGGCTGTCATGGGTGGAATTTGAAAATACTTGCATTTACAGGTATAATTATTTCATATACAGCATATTTAGGTGCAATGTCATGCTTTTGCTCACAGTCCCATACGGTGAAATATTTTCAGATACACCTCATTTGTGACTCACAGATACACCTCATGCATTTGTGACTCAAGTGCGGAAACAGGCCATTCAGTCCAACTTGCCCACACCGGCCAACATGTCCCATCTACACTAGTCCCACCTTGGTCCACATCGTCTATTTGACTCATTCAGTATATAATATTTACTGCTGTGGCATTGTCATGTGTGATATTTGCCAGTGAGATCTCTGGAATCATTGTTTGAATCTACGTTACACTTTCTCCAGGGCCATGCTCTGGGGACCAAAACTACAAAATATGGTCCAAATATGGACTTATCAAATCCCTGTGTAACTTTAACAAGACTTTGTTAGATCTAATTGCAGCAAGTTTTCCCAATACGGACAGTCTTATTCCCCTTGCAATTAAGACCAGTACATTATTTGTCTTCTTGGCAAGTTGGTGAACCTTTCCTCTCGGTGACTCCTGAAGCTTCTTGACAAGTCGGGCTACCTTTGATCAGACTGTACTGGACTTTATCATATCATATCATATCATATACATACAGCCGGAAACAGGCCCTTTCGGCCCTCCAAGTCCGTGCCGCCCAGCGATCCCCGTATATTAACACTATCCTACACCCACTAGGGACAATTTTTACATTTACCCAGCCAATTAACCTACATACCTGTACGTCTTTGGAGTGTGGGAGGAAACCGAAGATCTCGGAGAAAACCCACGCAGGTCACGGGGAGAACGTACAAACTCCTTACAGTGCAGCACCCGTAGTCAGGATCGAACCTGAGTCTCCGGCGCTGCATTCGCTGTAAAGCAGCAACTCTACCGCTGCGCTACCGTGCCGCCTCTTGCACTAAATATTATTCACATTATTTCCTTTATCATGCACCTGTACACTGTGGACGGCTCGATTGTAATTATCGATTGTCTTCCCACTGTCTGATTAGCATGCAACAAAAGCTTTTCACTCGTTACATGTGACGATAAACTAAACTCAAACTGAAGTCAAATAAAAAGATATCCTTTGTATTTTAGTTTAGTTTAGAGATGCAACGTGGAAACAGGCCCACTGAGTCCGTAACTCAGCCCACCGAGTCCGCAACAACCAGCAATCCTCGCACATTGACACTACCCTACACGCACTAGGGACTATTTTACATGATATACCAAGCTAATTAACCTACAAACCTGTACGTCTTTGGAGTGCGGGATGAAACCAAAGTTCTCGGAGAAAACCCACGCAGCTCACGGGGAGAACTTACAAACTCCGTAGAGACAAGTACCTGTAGTCAGGATCGAGAATCCAGGTCTGAGATGCTGTAAGGCAGTAGCACTACCGCTGCGCCACCGTGCCGCTCTGATTTCTTCCCATGAATGCGTGCATTCTCACATTTTCAACCACATACACCTCCACCGCCCCTTGACCCCCTCACAACCTATCTATCTGCTAGAGGGCTTCTGGTGTCCCCCCCCCCTGCCTCAGTTTCCTGCTCCATCTTTACATTGACTGAGTCACAGCTTAAGGATAAGGGGGAAGTCTTTTAGGACCGAGATGAGAAAACATTTCTTCACACAGAGAGTGGTGAGTCTGTGGAATTCTCTGCCACAGAAAGTAGTTGAGGCCAGTTCATTGGCTATATTTAAGAGGGAGTTAGATGTGGCCCTTTTTGCTAAAGGGATCAGGGGGTATGGAGAGAAGGCAGGTACAGGCTACTGAGCTGGATGATCAGCCATGATCATATTGAATGGCGGTGCAGGCTCGAAGGGCCGAATGGCCTACTCCTGCACCTATTTTCTATGTTTCTATGTTTCTATGAGTCAAACTGTGGCAATCTCTAATATATGCTCCTGATACGACTTCCTTTTCCATGGTTATGAATTCCCCTTCTCCATAACCGACAGATCTCCCAACCGCAGGAGTTCCACATCCTGCACGTCTGCACGCAACCCCCCCTCCCCACCCCCACCCCCTTGTGCCCAGAGGTGGTACAGAAATCCCCTGACCTTGTCTTCCATCCAACAAACTTCCATATGCAATGGACGTGATTTCTGCCACCTTCCCATGATGGAATCTTGGATGTGTTCCATCTGATTTTCCATCAAATGCACTGATGTAAATTGTGAACAGCTGGCGACCAGGACAAATATCTGTGGCACACACAGTGCACTGCCTACAGTAAAGATCTGCCTGTTCCTCTCATCTGTTTTCTGTTTAACCACGTTAACCCGATAGCCCTTTGCAAAGCATATTAATCCAATTATGTCAACCTGGTAACTGAATGCTATCCATGTTAATGTGATAACTCTCTCTATCCATGCTAATCCAAAACCCTTCTGCAACTTGTGTTAATCAGTAACCCTGCAATATGCATTTTAGTCCAATAACCATTCAATATTGTGTTAATCCAATGATCCTTCAATACCTGATTCCATCCAATAACCCTCCAAATCTATATCAACCCAATAATCCTTTCAGACTGTGTTAACAGAATAACAGAATAAAGTTTTAAAACAGAATAAAGTGCAAGTAGATCTGTGCCGGTTCACTGTGCGATGTGACCATCCGGCTCAGCAGGACCGGTTCTTTGCAGCTATGGCCCTGGGGATGAAGCTGTTCCTGAGTCTGGAGGTGCGGGCTTAGAAGGCCTTGTATCGTCTGCCCGATGGTAGAAGTTCGAACAGACTATTGCAGGGGTGTGAAGAGTCTTTGTGGATGCTGGTGGCTTTTCTGAGGCATCGTGTGTTGTAGATGCCCTCCAAGGCTGGTAGCTGTGTTCCGATGGTCCTCTGAGCTCTATGGACTACCCGCTGAAGAGCTTTCCTCTCTGCCTCCGTGCAGCTGAGGTACCACACAGGGATGCCATGTGTTAGGATGCTCTCTATGGTGCAGCAGTAGAATGTCGTCAGTAGCTGTTGGGGTAGACCAGACTTCTTCAGTGTTCTTAGGTAGAACAGTTGTTGCTGTGCCTTCTTGACCAGCGCAGCAGTGTTATTGGACCATGTTATGTCCTCCGAAATGTGAGTGCCCAGAAACCTGATTCCATATCACCCCTTGCAAGGGACTGAATATCATTCCTTACGAACAGCGCAACCCCACCTCCTCTGCCCACCAATCTGTCTTTTCAATAGGTCGTATACCCCTGAATATTCAGCTCCCAGCCTGGTCCTTTTGTAGCCATGTGTCTGTAATTCCCACAACATCAAACTTGCCAAGATCTAACTGAGCCTCAAGCTCATCCACTTTATTTTTTATACATCGCACATTCAAATTCAACACTTTAACCTCGGTATTCACCTCCCCTCTCACACAGGTCACTATTGGCCCTGACTATACCCTCTTATCCCTTCTCGAATTTTCCTTCCCATTAATTCGGGAGTCTTTTGCAACTTTTCCTGTGATCACTTCCCCTATAACTCCATCTTTATATTCCCAATTTTTCAACCCCTCCCCCCCACTATTTAGTTAAAACCCACACATGTAGCAATCTTTCAGAATGGCTGGCAGTGACTAGTGGGGTACCGCAAGGCTCGGTGCTGGGACTGCAGCTATTTACAATTTACATTAATGACCTAGATGAAAGGATTAAAAGTATCATTAGCAAATTTGAGGATGACACAAAGCTGGGTGGCAGTATGAAGTGTGAGGAGGATACTATGAGAATGCAGGGTAACATGGACAGGTTGTGTGAGTGGGTAGATGCATGGCGGATACAGTTTAATGTGGATAAATGTGAGGTTATCCACTTTGGTGGAAAGAATAGGAAGGCAGATTATTATCTGAATGGTGTCAAGTTAGGAAATGGGGAAGTACAAAGAGGTGGGGTGTCCTTGTTCATCAGTCACTTAAAATTAGCATGCAGGTACAGCAGGCAATGAAGAAAGCTAATGGCATGTTGGCCTTTATGACAAGAGGAGTTGAGTATAGGAGCAAAGAGGTCCTTCTGCAGTTGTACAGGGCCCTATCAAGACCGCACCTGGAGTACTGTGTGCAGTTTTGGTCTCCAAATTTGAGAAAGGATAATCTTGCTATTGAGGGTGTGCAGTGTAAGTCTACCAGGTTAATTCCCGGAATGGCGGGACTGTCGTATGTTGAAAGACTGGAGCGACTAAGCTTGTATATGCTGGAATTTAGAAGGATGAGAGGGGATCTTATTGAAACATAAGATTATTAAGGGATTGGACACATTAGAGGCAGGAAACATGTTCCCAGTGTTGGGGAAGTCCAGAATCAGGGACCACAGTTGAAGAATAAGGGGTAGGCTATTTAGAACGGAGATGAGGAAAAACTTTTTGTCAGAGAGTTGTAAATCTGTGGAATTCTCTGCCTCAGAAGGCAGTGGAGTCCATTTCTCCAGATGCTTTCAAGAGAGAGCTGGATAGAGCTCTTAAAGATAGCGGAGTCAGGGGTATGGGGAGAAGGCAGGAATGGGGTACTGATTGTGAATGATCAGCCATGATCACATTGAATGGCAGTGCTGGCTCAAAGGGCCGAATGGCCTATTCCTGCACCTATTGTCTATTGTCTATTGAGAGCCTGAGAAGGTTTGGCTGACACTCATCTTTGGAAGAATATGAACGGTTCTTTTTGAAACATTACAAATTATGGATCGGGATTAACAGGGTGGATGCTGTGAGGATATTTCTGCTGGTGAGTGAACCTAAAAGTTGGGGTGCCTTTTCAGAAACATAGAAGGTCCATTTCACCTGGAGATGATGATAAAAATCTTTGGAATTCTCTATTCCACTGAATTATGGTGGTGGAGAGATTGAATATATTCAATATAACGATCGGCAGAATTTTAGTCGTTAGTGGTCCAAGGTAGTAGGGAATGGGCTGGGAAGTGTAACTGAACCCAAGATCAGATCTGCCCTCATTTTTTTAGGTTTGTAGAAACCTCAATGGGCCACTTTGCCTGTTCCTGCTCCTATTTCCTATATTCTCATTTTCTAAACTGAATCCTGTGGGCCCTTATTTTAGACGGGATGTTTTTAATGTAAATAGCTTTTAAAAATCCACATATTCCCCTGGTTCCCTTGATCTGCCTTGCTTGTTACATTCTCAAAGAATTGTCGAACATGACTTTCACTTCATAAAACCATGACTACTGGATTTAATTATATTACAACTTCATTAGTCCCCATTTACCACATCAATGGTGATGAACCAGCATTTTCCGAAAGCAGAAAATAATTCTTATGCAATTCCCTAAAATTTTTTTTCTTACTTTCTTGTATAACAGTTTAACTTTTGCTGCTTGGTAACTTGCCAGGACTGTTCCAGACCTGGGGAAATTTTTGCCTTTTTGGCTGTGTATTTGTTGGTCTGAAGAAGGGTCTCGACCCGAAATGTCATCCATTCCTTCTCTCCGGAGATGCTGCCTGTCCCACTGAGTTACCCCAGCATTTTACATCTATCTCTGGTTTAAACCTGCATCTGCAGTTTCTTCCTACACTGGAGGTCTTTAGTTCCCTTTACTATTTTTAGTACTTTTGTAACTTTAAGTGCCCCGATGTCTTTAGATTCTTGTTGTTATTTTCACCAAGTAGCCATTGGTTTTCTTCCATTTTGACTGTTTGTCTTCAATTCAACTGTGAGGGCAAATAAAAAACAATTTAATATCACCATTATTTCTTTATTACCCGTGCTAACTTATTCTGTACGTCTCCAAGGATGGCTGGAGTGCATTTGGGAAGTGTAAAAGATTTGTGATCTCAGGTCCTCATAGATTTCATAATCACTGAATCACTAGACTGTTATGGCATGGAAGGAGATAGAACATAGTGCAGTATAGTGCAGGAACAGGCTTTGCAACCCACAATGTCCATGCCGGTCAAGATGCCAAGTTAAACTAACCCTTCTGTCTGCACATGATCTATATCCATCCATTCTCTACATATCCATGTGCCTATCTAAAACTTTCTTAAACACCGCTATCATATCTACTTCCATCACCATCACTGGCAGCACATTCCAGGGACAACCACTCTCTGAAGAAAAATCCTGTCCCCACATCTTCTTTAAACTTCCCCCCTCTATCTTTAAAGCGATGCCATTTAGACATTTCCTTCCTGGGGAAAAGGTTTTGTCTGTCTACCCTATCTATGTCTCTCATAATTTTATAAACTTCTATCAGGCCACCCCTCAACCTCGGAAGTTCCAAAAAATGAAATCAAAGATTGTCCAAATTCACCTTGCTGCTAATATTTTAAAGCAAGACGATATGAAGGTTTTTACAAAGTCTATAAAAACATGAGGGGTAGAGATAAAGTGAATGGCCACAATATTTTACCAAGGGTAGTGTACCTGATACTTGCATAGTTTTGTACATTGATTTAACCATTAAATTTATCTATATCTATCTGTAGCCTCCATATTTCCTTTTTTTTGGTTCAGTTTAGTTTACTTTAGAGATACGTCATGGAAACAGGCCCTTTGTCCCAGCAAGTCTGTGCCAACTAACGATCATCCATACACTAGAAAATTTACAGATGCCAATTAACTTAAAACCCACATGTCTTTGGAATGTGGGAAGAAACCGGGGCACCTAGAAAAAACCCACGCAGTCACAGGGAGAGTGTGCAAACTCTGTACAGACAACATCCATAGTTAGAATCAAACCCGGGTTTCTGGAGTTGTAAGGCAGCAATTCTACTGCTGGGCCACTGCGGAAAAGTTCAAAACTTCCTGTATGATCTACAGGTCATCAGAAAATTTAGCAACCATATCCTCAGTTCACTCATCCAAGTTATTTATATATTTGCAAAACGTTGAATATGGATCTCTGTGACACTTTTGCCAATCAGAAAGAGGCCCATCAATGACCAAACTGTTTCAGACTCTCCAGCCAATACACCAGCCACATCAATATATTAATGCTTACTTTATGAGCTTTTATAGTACTTGCGCAGTAAAAGGTGGAGCTCTTAAGAGTGTTGCAGAACAGAGAGATCTGGGAGTACATGTCTGGTTCCCTATAAGTGGCCATTCAGATGGCGAAGAAGGGGGTTAGCCACTTCCCATCATTGGGGAAAGTATTGTGTACACAAGTGGGGACATCATGATACAGCTGTACAAGTTGTTGGGAGACCACACTTGGAATACTGCGTGCAGTTCTGTCATTAAGTTGGAAAGCGTTCAGAAAAGATTCTCTAGTACGTTGCCCGGACTAGTTTCTCTATGGAGGCCAAGTCAATGAATATGTTTAAGGCAGAGATAGATAGATTCTTGATTAGCACGGATGTCAACGGTTATGGGGAGAAGGCAGAAGAATGGAATTAAGAGGGAAAGATAGATCAGCCATGATTGAATGGCAGGATAGACATGAGGTGCTGAGAATGATTAAAGTCAATGTGTGTTCTTTACAGTAAGACAAAATAATCTATATGAGGGAAGAAAGACATGGCAAAGAAATTAATGTATATTTTACAGCTTCATGGAATAAATAGTGTAGAGCAACAAATGAATGAAAAGCTTTAAAAAATAATATTAGAGAAAGGTTAGTAATGGGATATAATGGGACCAAAAAGCATTGAGTTTATTGAACCAATGAAGATTCTGAAGGAGTTTGCCATGGAAACAAATGGGTGCAGTGGTGTCACCTTTCAGAGTTCCATAGTTTTGAGAGCTTTTCCCAAAGTTTGGAAGATAACAAATATAGCTCCAATATTTAGGAAAGGAGGGAGACAGAAAGCACTGGTCAGGCTGCATTTGGAGTATCATGAGCAGTTTTCGGCTCCGTATCTGAGGAAGGATGTGCTGGCATTGGGGAGGGTTCAGAGGAGGTTTATGAGAATGTTAGACAATAGACAATAGACAATAGGTGCAGGAGTAGGCCATTCAGCCCTTTGAGCCAGCACCGTCATTCAATGCGATCATGGCTGATCACTCTCAATCAGTACCCCGTTCCTGCCTTCTCCCCATACCCCCTCACTCCGCTATCCTTAAGAGCTCTATCCAGCTCTCTCTTGAAAGCATCCAACGAACTGGCCTCCACTGCCTTCTGAGGCAGAGAATTCCACACCTTCACCACTCTCTGACTGAAAAAGTTCTTCCTCATCTCCGTTCTAAATGGCCTACCCCTTATTCTTAAACTGTGGCCCCTTGTTCTGGACTCCCCCAACATTGGGAACATGTTTCCTGCCTCTAATGTGTCCAATCCTCTAATTATCTTATATGTTTCAATAAGATCCCCCCCTCATCCTTCTAAATTCCAATGTTCCCAGGAATGATTGGGTTAACATATGAGGATTGTTTGATGGCACTGAGCCTGTACTCTCTGGAATTTAGAAGAATGAGGGGGAACCGCATTGAAGCTTACTGAATAGTGAAAGGCTCGGATAGAGTGGAGGTGGAGAGGATGTTTCCACTAGTGGGCGAGTCTTGGACCAGAGGCCAGAGAATAAAAGGACGTATCTTTCGAAAGGAGACGAGGAGGAATTTCTTTAGTCAGACGGCGGTGAATCTATGGAATTTATTGCCACAGAACGTTGTGGAGTCTGTCAATCGATATTTTTAAGGCGGAGATTGATAAATATTTATTAGTACGGTTGTCAGGGGTAATGGGGAGAAGGTAAGAGAATGGAGTTAAGAGGGAAAGATAGATCAGCCATGATTAAATGGAAGAGTAGACTTGATGGGCCGAATGGCCTAATTCTGCTCCTATAACTTATGAACTTATGAAAGCAGGGAATCATTAGCTATACATTAGTATTGATAAAGTTGCTGGAACGGAGATGAGGAAACATTTTTTCAGTCAGAGAGTTGTGAATCTGTGGAATTCTCTGCCTCAGAAGGCAGTGGAGGCCAATTCTCTGAATGCATTCAAGAGAGAGCTAGATAGAGTTCTTAAGGATAGTGGAGTCATGGGGTATGGGGAGAAGGCAGGAACGGGGTACTGATTGAGAATGATCAGCCATGATCACATTGAATGGCGGTGCTGGCTCGAAGGGCCGAATGGCCTACTCCTGCACCTATTGTCTATTGTCTATTGACCAATGATCACCCGTACACCAGTGCTATCATACACACTAGAGACATTTTTTTTAAACAGGAGCCAATTAACTTACAAACCTGCACATCTTTGGAATGTGGGAGGAAACTGGAGCACCCGGAGAAAACTCATGCAATCACAGGGAGAACATTCAAACTCCACCCAGACAGCACCAGTAGTCAGGATTGAACCCGGTTCTCTGGCGTTGTAAGGCGGTAACTCTACCGTTGCACTACTGTGCCGCTCCAAGCAGATTATCTCCAACATATTCTCTTGCCCTAAAGAGGATTTCTCCTTTTCCAACTTTGTTCTCTCTGCTCCTCCTTCTTCCTTACCAACTTAAAACAGGTTTTATTTTTAACTTCTCTGGAGGAAATGTCCAGCTGGCATTTCAGGTCATCTATACGTGTCCCCCTACCAATCCATCGAGTTCCTCAAACAGTTTGCTTTTTGTTCAAGAGTCGTGTCTAGATTTTTAACTTAGCTCAGTTCTCATGAACGCACGTAAACCATTAACTTTGTGTCTTCCTCCACAGTTGCTGCCTGACCTGCTGAATTCTTCTGGCAATTTGTTCATTTATTTTACTATCGTTGATATCAACTTTTCATTTCTGGTTCATTTCACAAATTTGCATTTCCCAGCTACCAGTTGAACTTGTGTCTCTGGATTCAGTCCTCAGGATATTAAATATCCAGTAATTGAATGATTGTGTTATCATGCCTTACATGGAGGTATACTTTCATTTCCTGCTCTGATTAATTGATGAAGATCTTGAAGAGGGTATAGGAGCCTGAAAACCATAACATCCAAGTTCAGGAACAACTTCTTCCCAACAGCCAACAGACTATTAAGCACTACAACCTCCAAATAAGCTCTGAACTACTTAGACTTGGGCCAATTGGTTTTGCCCTTTTGCACTATTATTGTGTGTTTGTTTTTATATGTGTGCATGTATGTGTGTACAGTGTGTATTCACTGAACTTTTTTTAGTTTATTCTATTGTTCACAGAGTAATATGATTACATTTTCTGTTGTGCTGCTGCAAGTAAGAATTTCATTCTTCTGTCTGAGACATCTATATACTAAAACTCTCGTTTGTTTGTTTGTTTGTTTGTTTGTTCCTGAACTACAGCCAAAACTGTACGTGATAGCGCGCCAATTTTAGGCCTACCTTACTCACCGTCATCCGTTTGGTGCTAATGGAAGAAGTTTCGTTGAAATCGGTGTTATATTTTTAAAGTTATTCATATTTTAAAGTTTAAATCTATCTCCTAGGGAGGGGGGAGAGGGGAGGGAGGGGAGGAGGGAGGGTGGGGAGAGGAGGGAGGGGGGAGAGGCGGGAGGGGGGAGAGGTGGGGGGGAAGAGGCGGGAGGGGGGGAAGAGGCCGGGGGGAGGAGAGGGGAGTGGAGGAGGAGAGAGAGAGGGTGCTGCACCAATGCAGGAGAGGTTTGGGCCCAACGGGTCCACTTGGTCTAGTATGACAATAAAACACTCTTGACTTTGACTCGTGACCCTTGACGAAAGGCGTGCAAGGTGGGAATGGTGTCAGAGGGCAAATCATGCTCCACAGGATAGTTATCGTAACCTCGTGGCCATTGTTTTATGTGATTACTCCCGTTATGTTTTTGGTCAATGGTGACCTTCAGAATATTGAAGGTGGGGAAATATGTTGCTTGCAGGAGAGAACTTGGCCAGGTCAACAATGAGAATTCCCCAATCTTCAAAGAATCCTAGAGTCATGCAGCACATAGAACTCATATGTGCTGTACTGGTTTTATAGCTGGGCTAGTCCCATTTGCTTGCATTTGGCCCGTATCCCTCTGAAACAATTCCTACTCATGTCCAACTATCTTTTAAACATTGTAATTATAAACATTGGATGACAATGTCGTTAACATTGCCAGGAAATTAGCGGATGGCAGCAAAATTGTCGTTATGGTGGACAGTGAGGAAGGGTTTAGAGGTTTACAACAGGAATTAGATCAGTTGGGAAGGTGGGCCAAAGAATGGCAAATGGAATTCAACTCTGACAAATGTGAGGTGTTACACTTTGATTATGCCAATTCAGGACATGACCTACTGGAGAATGTTGCAGAACAGGGAAATTTGGAAGCACAGGTACAGTGCCCTCCATAATGTTTGGGACAATGACCCATCATTTATCTATTTGCCTCTGTACTCCACAATTTGTCAGATTTTAATAAAGGCCATTTTTAAACATTTTGGTTTTACTACGTAGAAATTACAGCTGTGTTTATACATAGTTCCCCTATTTCAGGGCACCATAATGTTTGGGACACATGGCTTCACAGGTGTTTGTAATTGCTCAGGTGTGTTTAATTGCCTCCTTAATGCAGGTATAAGAGAGCTCTCAGCACCCAGTCTTTCCTCTGGCCTTTCCATCACCTTTGGAAACTTTTATTGCTGTTTATCAACATTGGGACCAACAAGTTGTGCCAATGAAAGACCATTCACTTTATCGATGTCCCTCTTGATTTGTATACCACTATAAGTTCACCCTTCAACGTTTACACTCCAGGGATGTAAGCCCCAGCCTTTTCAAACTCTCCTTTTATCCCAAGCCCACCACTCTTTTCAATACAATCCAGTAAGAACTGATGTATCCATTGGGCAGCCATTGCTAAGGACAGGGTGACGCAGTGGTAGAGTTACTGCCTTACAGTGCCAGAGACCCAGGTTTGATCTTGACTATGGGTGCTGTCTGTATGGAGTTTGTACGTTCTCCTCATGGCCTACGTGGGCTTTCTCCGGGTTCTTCAGTTTTCTCCCTCTCCAAAGGAGTACAGGTTTATAGGCTAATTGGCTTGGTATAATTGTGAAATTGTTCCTAGTGTGTGTTGGACAGTGTTAGCGTGTGGGGATCGCTGGCTGGCGCGGACTCGGTGGGCCGAAGGGCCTGTTTCGTCACTGTATTTTTAAACTAAACTAAAGTAAGACACCTCTTCTGGCAGCACAGGAGTCTCCCAAACTGGTTTAGCTTGAATTCTGTGCAGAATCAGCAGTTACGTCATACACATTGCTTGTTCTCATCCTGGGATGAGAATGTCGTTCATAACCATCGTCACTTGGACACTGAATACTCTAACCACGACCTTCTTCTTCACAGACAAGTCGTCCCTTACGGATTGGGAAATCTGCAGATGCGCCGAAAACGGGGACTAAGTCGATGTTTATGCGCCCGGGGCAGCGACAAAGGGTGCCAGAGCTACTGCCGATCTGCAAGCAGACGCCACGGTATGGCTTACCACCGAGAGAAGTCATAGACTCACGCATCACGTCACAAGCACTTCGTCCCAACTCGTCCATGCCATAGAGATGCCCATCTAATCTAGCATGTCTGCATTTGATCCACATCCCTCCAAACAATCCATGTACCATCCAAATAACTTTGAAATGTTCTTGTTTTACCTGCCTCAACTACTTCCTCTGGCTGCTCGTTCAGTTTAGTTTATTGTCACGTGTACCGAGGTACAGTGAAAAGCTTTTGTTGTGTGCCCCATACACTCATCAGCCTCTGTGTGAAAAATCTGACCCTCGGGTTCTTAATAAATGCATCCCCTCTCAACTTATATCTATGCCCTCTACTTCGTGATTTCCCTTCTCTGAGATAAAAGAATGTTTGCATTTACCCTATCGTTGGCCCCACTCTGGTCAGCCCCATTACAATGCAGCCTTGCAAAATGCTTTCCCTCAGTTTTCTGGTTCTAACCACCTGACAGTGAGTTGTTTGGCAGAAAACCAAATCCCTCGTGCCCCTGTTGCATGTTTTGCCCTTTGCATTTGTACCTTTGTTGGTCATTGAACAATCTGCTGATGGAATCAGCTACCCTCTGCTTAACACCACTCAACCAGCCATGGTCTTTGAATTGAATCTTGAAACAGCCTGACGTTAACTCCCACCAGAGGTCTTCAGGCCAGAGTTGCAAGGGGCTATTTCTCTGATTATAACTTGGGAGGGAGTGGGTAGGGTTGGGGCGGTTATCTCAGTCCTAATGAGGCAGCACCTCCCAAGGTTCGACATCTCAGACATGTGTCAGGCACCAGTGATGTCACCCGTTCTCTGCCACATCCTCCTTCCCCTATCCTAGTGTCATCCTTTGGACAGACCCACAGCACAACTCCATGTTTGGCACTTTAGCAGAGACCAGATGGAGCAGCCTAACAACAATCCCAACATCCCTATTGGCCAAGGAACGAAAGGCCAACTGTTTCATCGAGCCTACCCCCACAGCCACTGTTGCTTTTATTGTATTGTATGATCCAGAGCATATGTTCCCCTGTGAGAGGCAAAGACCCCGAGTACAACACAAGAATTCAGATTTTAGATTACAGGGACCACTGTTGTCTGCCACCCTGTAAAATGCAGCCTCAGGCTCCACCAAAATAACAATGAACTGAAGTACAAGATTAAGTCCATTCGGCCCAATTGAAACCCAAGTCTTGCCATCCAAACAATAGAAAATAGACGATAGACAATTGGTGTAGGAGTAGGCCATTCGGCCCTTCGAACCAGCACCACCATTCAATGTGATCATGGCTGATCATTCTCAATCAGTATCCCGTTCCTGCCTTCTCCCCATACCCCCTGACTCCGCTATCCTTAAGAGCTCTATCTAGTTCTCTCTTGAATTCATTCAGAGACTTGGCCTCCACTGCCTTCTGAGGCAGTGAATTCCACAGATTTACAACTCTCTGACTGAAAAAGTTTTTCCTCATCTCCGTTCTAAATGGTCTACCCCTTATTCTTAAACTGTGGCCCCTGGTTCTGGACTCCCCCAACATTGGGAACATGTTTCCTGCCTCTCACGTGTCCAACCCCTTAATAATCTTATATGTTTCAATAAGATCCCCTCTCATCCTTCTAAATTCCAATGTATACAAGCCTAGCCGCTCCAGTCTTTCAACATATGACCGTCCCGCCATTCCGGGAATGTGCCATGTCTTTAACTGGCTTCTCCCTACGCTAATCATATGAACCATTCTACAGGAGCAAATTCCAGCTTCCCACCATTCACTGGATGAAGGAGAACTCCCCAGAATTCCCTCGTGGATTCAACGATCCTAATCCCTGAAAGATTACTGTGCCTCTGACTTCCACTGCCAGCATTGGTGAAAGCATTTAGTCCATCTTTGAACTTAGTCATATAAAGCCTATGGCTCAGTCACTGCCTGTTCGAGCAAGGAATGACACACAGGAAATCCAATTTATTAGGTCGAGGTGGTGTTGGGTTGCGATGCTACCTATCTCTCATAATTCCATAACCCATAGAGTTAGAGAGTCATTGAAACAGACCCTTCACCCAAACTGGTCAATGCTGATTTCCAATTTCTCCAGATCTCAATCCGATTGAGCTGCTAATGTTTTGGTGCCAGATACCACAGGACACCTTCAAGGGTCTTGTAGAGCCCATGCCTCGGCGGGTCGGTGCTGTTTTGGCTGCACACGGAGGATCAACAGCATACTAGGCAGGTGATCATAATGTTTTGGTGTATAGCACTCTAAAAGTCGAGAACTCCACAAATTCACGCTCCTTTGTTCTAAACTCCAGAGAAATCGCATTTTTTTCCATTTGCCTCTCAGCTTATTTTTATATCCTATTTTTCGTCACATAGTCATCAACTTTTCTTTTAAATGCATTACCCCAAGCACTTCCTATCTTGGAAGTTCTGCTTTCTACCATTCTCTCCCTATTTACCAATGGACATCACCAATCATCTTGTTTTGATTTCACCCACAAATGGAAACGTTTTCTCTATGTGCACGCAGGTAGGATTGCAATGCTCCTTCAGATGGAAAGCTGTGATTTATTTAATTCTTCCCGATCATAGCCAACTGCCTGCTCAGTGAATCCTTTGGTTTTGTATTGCCTGCACTCCAAGTTGCTCAAATACTCCGTGCTGTTATATCATGGCTGTAAACCATTTTGTGTGAACTGCTTCACTTGCTGGGCTGCTTGTTGAGTTTACTGAGATGTAGAAGGAGAAGATGGGTGGGGGGTTAAGGTTTTGTAGGTGAATGGTCAATTACTGTTGCTAAGACATTCAGAGGAAGGACCTGGTTGATGCTTGGTAAATGAGTTTGGAAATTGTATAAAACGCCTTCCTGGAATCAGATACTTCTGAAATGAGCCATTTTATCCCAGGTGTGATAGTGATCAGCCATGATCGCATTGAATGGCGGTGCTGGCTCGAAGGGCTGAATGGCCTACTCCTGCACCTATTGTCTATTGTCTATTGTCTATTGACACATCATTAATAATTTCCCTGGGACCTACTTGCAAGGTTATTGAGTTCAAGAAATGTGTAAGTACTCCAGGAGCTTGCTGTTTTAGTGTTAAAATAGATGGGTTTTCACATTAACGCTGTGACTTACCATATCAACAAATATGAAAGCAATGCTACTAATGAAACAGGCCTAAACATGTTGCATGAAATATTCCATAACACCCCTTCAAAAAATATTCTTTCACTCTTTCGCCCTACCCTAGTCCCTGCATTTTTGTTTGCCAGACAGTTTTAGATAGAGAAGATAATTTGTTATCTGATTCTGCCAACAGGCACCAGTGTGCCTCATATTTCGAGAACCAACCAAATTGGCACATTAACTGCAAGAACTTCACTGGAGGTAATTCCACCATTCCCTCGCTTCCCTCCATCACTGACGTTCACCTAACACATTGCCGCATTGCTGGGGACATCCGGATACAAAATCAGTTTGAGGCATGTTATGGATTTGAAACATTCCTGGGTTGACCTAAGGGATTCTGGAGTTTGTCAAGTTGTGAGCTGGTAGATGATTCATGAAACCCACCATTTTCTTCAGATCTTGGCGGTAATTCAATCAGAAAAGCTTCTTGGGTGTCACTTGGTAAATCTGATGGGTGCCCAGGCCAGTTAAATGAGGGGCTGATGTTAGGCGTTGTGTTAATGGCAAATCTCACAGAGGAAACCAAGAGAAGAAAAGAAAAAATGTAAGGAGCATTAAATGATTTAATTCTTTTTTAAAGTTAAACCTCTGTTCATTAATTATGTAAAATTATCTTAAGAATCAGCTGGATGGTCAATTAAATATAATTCAACCCGTATCAAATGGGAGTGCATGATACTGAGATTGGCATGTTGAGTAACCATTGACAAGAATGGGAGAGAAGGACAATCATTGGATAATATCTCCAAGAATAGATATTCTGAAGAATGGGCCTGACCTAAAATGTTGCCTAGCCATTCCCTTCACAGATGCTGCCTGACTTGCTGGGTTATTCCAGTACTTGTGTTTTGCCCAAACGATTCCAGCATCTGCAGTTTCTTGTATCTCCAAAAATAGAGGGTGGTTTCCATCGAAAGTTTGGTGTCCTTTGGTTAGGGGTCAGTTAAAGCAAAAGGGTAGTTTAAGTGTGCAATTACATAAAACAATAAAGGTTGGCAATCAATGCGGGCTGCAGAACGGATGTAAACTACATCGCCTTCTTGGATGGTTCCTTGGGATTGAGGGTGATTTCCAGCCACTCCAGTTCTATAAGTTCCAAGGTAACATTTCTCCTAAATGACCCTGTAAGCTTTGCCTGGTGGACGAGGCACCTAACCAGTGCCCCATTACTGAAAGACTTCCTAATTCACAATCAGTTAGAGGAATGTTATGGATTTGAAACATTCCCAGATTGACCTGAGGGATGCTGGAGTTTGTCATGTTGTGGGTCGGATCATTTAAAGCTACAGCTCCTGGATCGAGTGGGTTATTCCTACTTTACCATGATGGCTACTTTGCTGCATGTGCTTGAGATGTTTCTGGATGTCTGACCCACCTCTTTCCCCACAGAAAGATGCTCAGGGACCACTGTGTTCTTGCTGGCTGACCCAGAGCTCTCCTTGTCTTCCGTATACATGGTGGTGATGGGTCAAGGTGTTGGTGTTGTGCTTCGAGAGCTCCTGACTGCCCCCTGGTGTCTAACTGTGTGCGGTGCGTGCACAGATAGTGCCCATCCTCCTGGAATTTAAATTTGAATACTAATGTGGAGTTTGGAATGAAAAAACCCCCAGCTCTTCTTAGTAATGAAGACCACATAAATGACTAGATTTTTTGTAATATCGCCTTTTGCTTCTCTCATGATCTTCAGGAGAGAAAATCTACAGTCCTTTCCTAGACTTACTTATATCTAACCCCAAACCCACTGATATGGTTGATTTTAGATTGCGCTCTTAAATAGCCGAACAAGCCATTCAGTTCAATGGTAGTTAGGGATGGGGAAATAAATGTTGACTTGCCAGTGGCTCCCAGATACCAAAACATGAATAAAGGGAGAAGTTTGTTGAGATGACATGACTGGAAATTATTGAATGAGTAATCTTTTATTTTTAAATTAAATGTATTCTTCTCTAATTGCCACTGCTTGTAACAACAGCCTAAGCTTACTGATATTATGAAACAACTGTTTATAATGCAAACTGACTGATTTTTGTACAAATTCATGTTTTTATTTCTGTTGTGCTTGTTTTACTAAGCCATATTTGTAATTGCAACTTGAAATTGTTATTAAAATATCTATGTCTGTAAACAGTTTGTGCTGTGACTATTTGTTTCACTATGAGGTTGTGTATGTTTTCAGGCTGCACATTTATGAGTCTGTGAATGTATGAAGTTGTGTATGTCTGAGCCGAAGGAACTATGCAAGTCATGAACGCTGAATGTTTGTTAGGCTACACTTGGCGTATTGTCTGCAATTCAGGTCACTGTGCTGCAAGGAGGATTTGATTAAGCTGGAGAGGGTGCAGAAAAGTCTCACAAGGATGTCACAGGGACTGGAGGGCTTGAGTAATAAGGAGAGACTGGATGGCTGAGAAACAAAGAGGGCTGAGGGGTTGCCTCTTGGAGTTTATAAAATCATGAAGATCGTTGATAGTATAGATAGTCACAGTCTTTTTCCCCATGGTAGATGAGTCTAAAACAAGGGGGGGGGGGGGGGGAAGATAGAAGGTAACATTTTAACAGGGACCCGAGGAGCACATTTTTCATACTCAGGTTAGTGGGTATGAAATGAGCTGCCAAGGAAATGCTAGAGAAGGGGGTCAAATCTTTGCCTTGATCCAACAGCATACTAGGCAGGTGATCATAATGTTTTGGTTGATCGTTCGGTGTATAGCCCTCCACAAATTCACGCTCCTTTCTTCTAAACTCCAGAGGAATCGCATTTTTTCCATTTGCCTCTCAGCCTATTTTCATATCCTATTTTTCCTCACATTGTCATCAACTTTCCTTTTAAAAGCATTACCCCAAGCACTTCCAATCTAGGAAGTTCTGCATTCTACCATTCTCTCCCTATTTACCAATGGACATCACCAACCATCTTGTTTTGATTTCACCCACAAATGGATACGTTTTCTCTATGTGCACGCAGGTAGGATTGCAATGCTCCTTCAGATGGGAAGCTGTGATTTATTTAATTCTTCCCGATCATAGCCAACTGCCTGATCAGTGAATCCTTTGGTTTTGTATTGCCTGCACTCCAAGTTGCTCAAATGCTCCGTGCTGTTATATCATGGCTGTAAACCATTTTGTGTGAACTGCTTCACTTGCTGGGCTGCTTGTTGAGTTTACCGAGAAGTAGAAGGAGAAGATGGGTGGGGGGTTAAGGTTTTGTAGGAGAATGGTCAATTACTGTTGCTAAGACATTCAGAGGAAGGACCTGGTTGATGCTTGGTAAATGAGTTTGGAAATTGTATAAAACGCCTTCCTGGAATCAGATACTTCTGAAATGAGCCATTTTATCCCAGGTGTGATAGTGATCAGCCATGATCGCATTGAATGGCGGTGCTGGCTCGAAGGGCTGAATGGCCTACTCCTGCACCTATTGTCTATTGTCTATTGTCTATTGACACATCATTAATAATTTCCCTGGGACCTACTTGCAAGGTTATTGAGTTCAAGAAATGTGTAAGTACTCCAGGAGCTTGCTGTTTTAGTGTTAAAATAGATGGGTTTTCACATTAACGCTGTGACTTACCATATCAACAAATATGAAAGCAATGCTACTAATGAAACAGGTCTAAACGTGTTGCATGAAATATTCCATAACACCCCTTCAAAAAATATTCTTTCACTCTTTCGCCCTACCCTAGTCCCTGCATTTTTGTTTGCCAGACAGTTTTAGATAGAGAAGATAATTTGTTATCTGATTCTGCCAACAGGCACCAGTGTGCCTCATATTTTGAGAACCAACCAAATTGGCACATTAACTGCAAGAACTTCACTGGAGGTAATTCCACCATTCCCTCGCTTCCCTCCATCACTGACGTTCACCTAATACATTGCCGCATTGCTGGAGACATCCGGATTCAAAATCTGTTTGAGGCATGTTATGGATTTGAAACATTCCTGGGTTGACCGAAGGGATTCTGGAGTTTGTCAAGTTGTGAGCTGGTAGATGATTCATGAGACCCACCAATTTTCTTCAGATCTTGGCGGTAATTCAATCAGAAAAGCTTCTTGGGTGTCACTTGGTAAATCTGATGGGTGCCCAGGCCACTTAAATGAGGGATTGATGTTAGGCGTTGTGTTGTCTCTCATCTGGCCTTTGAAGGCAAATCTCACAGAGGAAACCAAGAGATGAAAACAAAATGTAAGGAGCGTTAAATGATTTTGTTCTTTTTTAAAGTTAAACCTCTGTTCATTAATTATGTAAAATTATCCTAATAATCAGCTGGATGGTCAATTAAAAATAATTCAACCCGTATCTACTGGGAGGGCATGATACTGAGATTGGCATGTTGAGTAACCATTGAAAAGGGTGGTGGAGAAGGGATAACATCTCCAAGAATAGGTTATTCTGAAGAAGGGGCCTGACCTAAAATGTTGCCTAGCCATTCCCTTCACAGATGCTGCCTGACTTGCTGGGTTATTCCAGTACTTGTGTTTTGCCCAAACGATTCCATCATCTGCAGTTTCTTGTATCTCCAAAAATAGAGGGTGGTTTCCTTCGAAAGTTTGGTGAACTTTGGTGAGGGGTCAGTTAAAGCAAATGGGCAGTTAAGTGTGCAATTACATAAAACAATAAAGGTTGGCAATCACTGCGGGCTGCAGAACGGATGTAAACTACATCGCCTTCTTGGATGGTTCCTTGGGATTGAGGGTGATTTCCAGCCACTCCAGTTTTATAAGTTCCAAGGTAACATTTCTCCTAAATGACCCTGTAAGCTTTGCCTGGTGGACGAGGCACCTAACCAGTGCCCCATTACTGAAAGACTTCCTAATTCACAATCAGTTAGAGGAATGTTATGGATTTGAAACATTCCCAGATTGACCTGAGGGATGCTGGAGTTTGTCATGTTGTGGGTCGGGTCATTTAAAGCTACGGTGCCTTTCTGCCATTTTAACTTGGCCTTCGCCTGAACCCTGTTGCAGGGATATGAGGAGCTAAAGTGCCTTCCTAGACCATCTCCATTTTGAGCGTTTACAATCAGAGATCACCATTTTTCTAAAAGGCATTGACAACACCCTAAAACATTTTTTCCCTGTCCTTCTGGAAATGGCTGTGAGGGAGCTCGGAGTCCTTATTTTGGGAATCAGGCCTTGGGGGTGGATGATGTGGTCTGCCCATTGAGCAATCTGAGTGTAGATCCTGGTTGATTCCAAGCCACTGATAACGATAATGCCCATCCTCCACTCCCTGCTGCTTCCTTCCTCCAGGTGTGCACGGCCCTTGTACCCACTGCCCGGATAACACAATCCTTCATCTTCCTGGATTTAGGTGGGCACTGAGCAGAGGGCTGATGGCACGGGGCACAGGTCCCACTTGAATCTTCTCTGTCCCTTGGCTCCTCATTGGACTGGGCCTGACCAAACTCATGTTTTCAATTGGCAGTTATGTTACTGGGATAGTAATCCAGAGATCTGGACTAACAACCAAGTGATCTGAGTTCAAATCCCACCATGGCAGCGGTGGAATTTAAATTTGAATACTAATGTGGAGTTTGCAAAGAAAACCCTCCAGCTCATCTTAGTAATGAAGACCAAATAAATGACTAGATTTTTTGTAATATCGCCTTTTGCTTCTCTCATGATCTTCAGGAGAGAAAACCTATAGTCCTTTCCTAGACTTACTTACATGTAACCCCAAACCCACTGATATGGTTGATTTTAGATTGCGCTCTTAAATAGCCGAACAAGCCATTCAGTTCAACGGAAGTTAGGGATGGGGAAATAAATATTGACTTGCCAGTGGCTCCCAGATACCAAAACATGAATAAAGTGAGAAGTTTGTTGAGATGACATGACCAGAAATTATTGAATGAGTAATCTTTTATTTTAAAATTAAATGTATTCTTCTCTAATTGCCACTGCTTGTAACAACAGCCTAAGCTTACTGATATTATGAAACAACTGTTTATAATGCAAACTGACTGATTTTTGTACAAATTCATGTTTTTATTTCTGTTGTGCTTGTTTTACTAAGCCATATTTGTAATTGCAACTTGAAATTGTTATTTAAAATATCTATGTCTGTAAACAGTTTGTGCTGTGACTATTTGTTTCACTATGAGGTTGTGTATGTTTTCAGGCTGCGCATTTATGAGTCTGTGAATGTATGAAGTTGTGTATGTCTGAGCCGAAGGAACTATGCAAGTCATGTACGCTGAATGTTTGTTAGGCTACGCTTGGAGTATTGTATTGCAATTCGGGTCACTGTGCTGCAAGAAGGATTTAATTAAGCTGGAGAGGGTGCAGAAAAGTCTCACAAAGATGTCACAGGGACTGGAGGGCTTGAGTAATAAGGAGAGACTGGATGTCCGAGAAACAAAGAGGGCTGAGGGGTTGCCTCATGGTGATAATAAAATCAAGAGGATCGTTGATAGTATAGAAAGTCACAGTCTTTTTCCCCATGGTAGATGAGTCTCAAACAAAGGGGGATAGGTTTAGAAGGTAACATTTTAACAGGGAACCGAGGAGTACATTTTTCAGACTCAGGTTAGTGGGTATGAAATGAGCTGCCAAGGAAGTGCTAGAGAAGGGGGTCAGATCTTTGCCTTGATCCAATTATAATAAATGCACATTCAACACCACAGAATACAAACATGCTCTTCTATTCCACTATTTTTGTTATCTCCACCCAACATGTGCCCCCTGACCTTTATTGTTACTTTCGTGACCTTTCAGACTCAATGTAACATGTGATACATTTCAATACAGCATCAGTTACCGTGCTAGTGAGCACCACGACATACCATGGATAGGAAAGGGGGAGACGGATCGGGGGTAAATGCAGGCAAATGGCGTAGGTAGTGCAGATAGTTATCTTGTTCAGGGTAGATGAGTATGGTAAGGCCTGTTTCTGTGTAGTATCATTCTATGAAGTAGCTCTTAACTGGAGAAGTAATGTCAATCTCGATGAGACTTAAAAGAGACTATCCAAGGCTGTCTGAAGATTTTTTTCTCCCATAAGTTCTTATTGTTAGTGTTTGTACTTTCATCACCGCCCTCCTCACTACCAAAGTCCTCAGCCTGTTTGGGCACCTGAGCACCCAATTGTTCTTCACAGGGATGTAAACTGGGTCCCAGCCTGTGAATATGCTGTACTTCCAGGCTTGCATTATTCTGCATATAATATGCAGATATCTAGATAAAATGATTCAAGAATCGAGCTGAGTATTTTCCAACTTCCTCGGCTAATAAATGAGTTTGTTTCCATGTTGAACGACACTTAAAGAATAACAAGGGCACTGAATGTCCTCAGCGTGGGAAGATGTTAACATCCATCATCGGAAATACCATGGTGAATCATCTGAGCTGAAGAATGTAATTCTGTTTAGTTTAGTTTAGGCATACAGCGCGGAAACAAGACCATTGGCCCACCGAATCCGCGCCGACCAGTGATCCCCTATCACTAACACTATCCTACGCACTCAGGACACTTTACAATTTTACCAAGGCAATTAGCCTACATACCTGTACATCTGTGGAGTGTGGGAGTAAACTGGAGCACCTGGAGAAAACTCATGCAGGTCACGGGGAGAACGTACAAACTCCGTACAGACAGGATTGAACCCGGGTCTCTAGAGCTGTAAGGCAGCAACTCTACCTCTGCGCCACCGTGCTGGCCCACGTTTATTGTTATGTGTACCAAGGTACAGTAAAAAGCTTTTTGTTGCGTGCTAATGAGTTAGCGGAAAGACGATTCATGATTCCAATCGAGGCGTCTAGAGTGTACAATTACATGATAAAGGGAATAACGTTTGGCGCAAGATAAAGTCCAATAAAATCAGATTAACCATAGTTCGAGGGTTTCCAATTCTGTATTTGGCTCCATCTGACATCAACACATTGCAGGCCACAACAATATCTCATCTGCAGTGCTGAAGATTGGTGTTCCAGGCAGGCTTTGCCTCCGACTAAACTGGGCACATTAACTAAGGGAAATGAGAAAGGTTGCCCTTCACATCAAGACAATGTTTGACTGAATGTCTTATGAAGGAGGTAAAACTGGTCAATGGGCATCAAAGTGGAAACTTTCTCCTTGTCAAAATGTTTGTGGGTGATGCACAATACTCAAGTTATGTATTGACAGATAAGGAAACAGTCCAATAAGCGTTGTCCACATTCAATCATGTGCTGACAAGTAACACACCTGCCAAATATGTTCCAAGCACTCATATGTTCCTGACTCTTTGAGTTAGAGTACTGTACAGCATGGAAACAGACCATTCAGCCTAACTCATCCATGATGATGCAATTGCCTATCCAACCCATGTTCGTCCAAACTTTTCCTCCAAGTATCTGTACAAAACTCTTTTAAATGTCCTATCCCTCTGGTGGACCGGTCCATCCGCAACGTCCTCCATGGTGAAAAAGTTGCCCCTTGAGTCCCCTTTAAATCTTTCTCCTCTCAATTTGAAGCCATGTCCTCATGTTTTACGATGGGGAGGGAACTGCAGCTATTCACCTTATCTAGTCCCTCATAATTTTATATACTTTTATAAAATCAACCGTCAGCCTCCTACGCTCCAGGGAATAAAGACCCAACTGTCTGTTCTATAACCCTCTCAAAGGCGCTGGTTTTTACCATGTAAGTCATGTAAGGGGTTGTCTTACCATAATGCAACACCTTGCATTTGTCTGAATTAAACTCCATCTGCCATTTCTCAGCACCTGAGCCCAGCTGGTCAAGATACCGTGGTAAACTTAGATGACCTTATTTACTGCCCATGAACCACCAATTTTAGTGCCTCCACAAACTTATTAACCATGCCACCTACAGCCACATCCAAATCATGAAGATAACATTAATACTCCAACAAGAGAACGTCTTACTGCCCTTCTTGATATTCAGTTGCACTTCCATTACTGAGTTCCCTATCCCTCGAAATGCCAGAATCCTGGTTCAATCCTCAACTCGTGCCTGCGTGGAATTTGCATGCCGTTCCATTTGACTGTACGGGTTTGCCCAGATGCTCTGCTACCCTCCCACTTCCCAAAGCGGTCGGGTTGGTGGGTTAAATGGTTGTTGTCAATTGCCCCTGAAGTAGTCAAGAATCTAAGAGGAATTCATGACGTTGTGGGGTAAATAAAATAGGCTACATCCTATCTTTGTCCCACCCCCCTCCCCTGACATAATTCTGAAGAAGGGTCTCGACCCGAAACGTCACCCATTCCTTCTCTCCCGAGATGCTGCCTGACCCGCTGAGTTACTCCAGCATTTTGTGAGTACCTTTGATTTAAACCAGCATCTGCATTTTTTTCTCCTACACTTCATGCAGGATTGGTGGAAATGGGTGGCTGATGGTTGGCGTGGGCTCCGTGGGCCAAAGGACCTGTTTGTGTGCTGCATCTCTCTGTATGGATAGATCAAATTTGAATTGTTCCTCTTGGGCATCGGAAACTGAGGGATTACTTGACAAAAGCAGCCAGCTTGGTGGCACACGACACCGTAGTGTGTACGAAGGAACTGCGGATGCTAGTTCATACCAAAGATAGGAGTAACTCAGCAGGTCAGGCATCATCTCTGGAGAAAAGGAAATGTGTTGACATTTTGGATCGGAACCTTTCTTCAGACCCACAACGTCAATGATTCCTTTTCTCCAGAGATGCTGCCTGACCCGCTGAGTTACTCCAACATTTTGTGTCTATCTTCGGTATAAACCAACATCGGCAGTTCAATCCTACACTTTCACATCGAAAGGTCCTCAAGGTATGCCTACTTTGAAGAAGTTTGCCTCTTCTCTCTGACGGGAGTTCTGTACAAAACTCTCTCACAGCTCCCCCACTGTGATTTCTACTACTCTCCAGCTGTACAGCACGTTTTATCCTGGACTCGCTACCACAGCCACATGCAACTGTAGTGTGTATCATCCATCACTGCGCTGCAGTTACCCTTGTCACCAGCTTTCAAACCCTACTACCCAATGATGCATGGGGACACCACTATCTGCCTGTTCCACTCCAAATAACACAAAAATTATTCTTTGAAGCTATATCACTGTTCCTTCACCATCCCTGGGTTTAAACCCCAGAACTCCCTCACCAAACAAAATTATGGGAGTACCTTCAACAAAAAGACTGCATCATTTCTGGAATGGCAACTCCCCACCATCTCAAGGGCAGTAAGGGATGGGTAATAAATGCCCACCTTTCCATTGATGGTCTCATATCCTAAAAGAATAATTTAAAAATAAAATCCATACACCTTGACTTGATCAAGGCTACAACCAACCCAGGGTATCAATTATTCTTTATTTAAACCATATGGACCCCTCAATTATATTCCAGCCTGCAATTCACTTGTAGATATTCATTAATTTATATATAAACCACATGACCCCTTTTATTAAATTCCAGCCTGCAAATTGCTTTTGCATGTCAATTATTCTTTGTATGAACCAACAAGGATGGTTAATTATAAATGAAAGGTGGCCCATGCAAGATTTTGTGTCGCCTTCCTAATGCAAAATTATGAAATAGTCTAACTGAGGTGTTTCAAATATTTGATGGAGATACAAGGAGGCAAAAGGTTTATACTAGCGCCACTCAGGAGAAAAATCAGCATAGACACAAAATACTGGTGAAACTCAGCGGGACAGGCAGCACCTCTGGATAGAAGGAATGGGTGGTGTTTCGGGTTGAGACCCATCTTCAGACTTCAGACCTGCCACCAGGGGGCGCCGCACAATGGCTGCCTCGCCTACAGTCTGTCTGTCCTTTTCAAACTCTTTTAGTTATTTTTGGTAAGTTTTAAAAGTTTGTGCAAATGTTTTCTGGTTTGTTTTATGTGGAGGGTGGGACAGGGGGGTCGGGGGAAACTTTTTTTCAATTTCCTACCTTGCCGGAGATGCGATTGTTTTCTGTTCGCTCTGCAGCCTAGCATCACGCAGCTGGAGGTCTTGCCTGGGACTGACCTTGAGTCCCCGCCCTGTCCTTGATCGCCCCGACGAGGATGGCTCGCCGCCGGCTACGGGAGTCAAGATCATCCTGTCAACGGAAGGTTAGAGCCCCCAACCGCTGGAGGACAAAGAAGGGAGAGATTGAACTTTTTTTTCACCTTCTATCACAGTGAGGAATGTGGAGGAGTCACTGTGGTGGATGTTCATGTTAAAATGTATTTTGTGTGTCCTGTTGCTTTTTATGGTTATGACTGTATGGCAAATGAAGTTTCTCATATGTTGCGAAACATACTTGGCTAATAAAATTTTATTGTGATTATTGTAATTGAGAAGGGAGGGAGACACAGAGATAAAGAAGGGGAAGAAACATAGAAACAGAAAAATAGGTGCAGGAGTAGACTATTCAGCCCTTCGAGGCAGCTCCTCCATTCAATATGATCATGGCTGACCATCTAAAATCAGTACCCCATTCCAGCTTTTTCCCCATATCCCTTGATTCTAAATTATTAGCCCTAAGAGCTAAATCTAACTCCCTCTTGAAAACATCCAGTGAATTGGCCTCCACTGCCTTCTGTGGCAGAGAATTCCACAGATTCACAACTCTCTGGTTGAAATTTATTTTCCTCATCTCAGACCTAAAAGGCCTTAATCTTAAACTGTAACCCTTGGTTCTGGACTCCTCCAACATCGGGAACATTTTTCCTGCATCTAGCCTGTCCAATCCCTCAAGAATTTGAAATGTTTCTATAAGATCCCCTCTCATCCTTGTAAATTCCAGTGAATACAAGCCCAGTTGACCCATTCTTTCATCATATGTCAGTCCCGCCATCCCGGGAATTAACCTGGTGAACCTACGCTGCACTAACACGCCGCAATAGCAATAATGTCCTTCCTCAAATTGGGAGACCATAATTGCACACAAACACTGCAGGTGCAGTCTCACCAGGGCCCTGTATAACTGCAGTAGGACTTAAGTGTTGCAAAGAGGAAGAACTCAAAATCAGGTCACAGAGGCTTCACATCGGAATGGCTCAATGGTTTCTGAAACAGACATCACAGCAGATTGCTATCACAGCAATCTTAAATTCCGGTGCTGCCTGTGTGGAGTTTGTGTATTCTCCATGTGACCATGAGGGTTCCCCCAGATGCTCGAGTTTCCTCAAACATCGCCATGATGAACAGGGGGGTGGGTTATTCGTTAATCTGTCCTGTCCCACCAACCATCAGCATATATGTAATATACATTGATGCCATCACAAAGAAAGCCCTTCCAAGCCTCCAGTTTCTCTACAATTTAAAGAGATTTGGCATGTAATTGAATACTCTTATCAATCTTCAACAGGCGAATGGTGGAGCGCATATGACTTGGTTATATCAAAGCCTGGTTCGGTAATTGAACCACCCAAGAACAAAGGAGGCTGCAGAAAGTGAAGGACATTACCCAATCCATCATGGGTGCTGACCTTCCCACATCAAAGCAATCTAGTGGAAGCGTTGACTCAATCAGCCAGCGATTATCATCAAAGACCCACATCACTCTGGCAACCCTCTCATCTCGCTGCTACCTCTGGAAGAAGGTACAGTGCTCTGAGAACTCTTAGGTTAGTTTTGTTTGGAGATACAGCATGAAAACAGGCCCCTTGGCTCACCAAGTCCTCAATGGCCAATGATCTACCTCCAGATTTAAGAAAAACTTGTTCTCATCCACCATCAGTACATAATATACAATCAATGTGCAATAATCAAAGATACAACAAATTGATAATCAGTAATACCCTAACCACAAACCAACCTCGGTACCAAACTACTAAGGATGGCACTACATACTTCAGCTTACATTATTATGTTGACTTACCTCGTGCAAGTGGTGTTTTATTATGTTATTGATTATTAAAAGTTCCAAATCTATATACTAAAATTCTCATGTGTTTGTTTGTTTGTTCTTGAACTACAGCTAAAACAGTACACGATAGCACGACAATTTTAGGCGCACCTTACTCACCGTTGTCCTTTTGGTGCTAATGGAAGAAGTTTCATTGAAATTGGTGTTCTAGTTTTAAAGTTATTCACATTTTAAAGTTTAAATCTATCTCCTCGGGAGGGGGGGGGGGGAGGGAGGGGGGAGGGAGGGGGAGGAGGGAGGGGGAGGAGGGAGGATAAGGGGGGTTGAGGGGGATGGAGTGGGAGGGGGAGGGGAAGGGGGAGGGGAAGGGGAGGGGAAGGGGGAGGGGAAGGGGGAGGGGAAGGGGGAGGGGAGGGGGAGAGGGAGGGGAGGGAGGAGGGAGGGGAGAGGGAGGAGGGAGGGGGGAGAGGAGGAGAGAGGGGAGGGGGAGGAGAGGGTGCTGCACCAATGCAGGAGAGGTTTGGGCACAATGGGTCCACTTGGTCTAGTAGGTTCTAAATTTGAATCAATCTTTAAAAAGAGGATAGAGTCTCTGGGAACCAAAAGTCAAGAGTGTTTAATTGTCATATGTATCATATTGTCATATGATCCGTTCTCCCTGTAACTGCATGGATTTTTTCTGAGTGCTCCAGACTCCTTCCATATCCCAATTGCTTGTAGGTCGGTAGATTAATCAGCCACTGTGAATTCTCTAACTTCTAAAAGACTATCTATAGACTGAAAGACTACTAGTATAATTCACTTGCACAAAAAAAAAAGAAATCAGAAAGTGGGAAATATAGAAACAAAAGACACTGCTGATGCTGGAATTTTGAGCAAAAAAACAGTGCTGGAGTAACTCAGCGGGGCAGGCAGCATCTGCAGAAGGAAACAGGCAAACACAAGACAATGTAGATGTTTGAATCCTAAGCAAAATACTGAAGAAGTGCCCCAACCTGAAACGTAGTCTGTCTACTTGGTGTTACCTCAGAAATTAATGGTTCAACAGGCAATCTTTGACTTGGAAGGTTCAAGTCCCACTCTTACACACTTCTACAGATGCACCGAAAAGCTTCATAACAGGATGCATCATAGCTTGGTTTGGCACAGGTCTGCTCAAGGACAGAAATAAATTGCAGAGAGTTGCGGATGTAACCCAGTCCATCACACAAACCTTCAGTCCATTTATCTTGAATGCATGTACCACTGGATTCAGGAATAGATTCTTCCCCGCTGTTATCGGACTGCTGAACGTTCAATTCACTCGTTCAATTCCATGGTGCTGTATTTGTCACATGTGCAACTGCACAGTGAAGTTCATTTAGCCTATTCATACATGCAGGCGCCGCCATGTTTTGGCACCATTTCCAAAGTCCAAAGTCCGGTCCACTCACGCACTCAGTCTACGTGAGTAGTTCCCAATCCAGGTAAGCCCCAGGCTCCTGCAGGATCTTCCTTCATCACCTTCGATCGCATCAGTCGGTGAACCGACAACCCTCTCCTCGCCCGGCCGTCTTTGTGACCCATCTTTTCACCCACCTACCCGCTCTGTATGTATTCCCAATCTTCCAACCTACCTAATTGCCAACCAATCTTGCACTTGTTTTTAGCTGTGCTTTCAATATTATGCACTATGGTATTTTTCATCTTGTTCTACATGTTGTGCATGTGTATCGCTTGATTGTACTCGTGCAGGGTATCATTTGTTTGGCTAGCAAGCAACGTTTTTTCACTGTACTTTGGTGCACGTGAAAATAAACTAAACTAAACAAAGTATGGCAATAATAAACCATGGTGGCGCAGCGGTAGAGTTGCTGCCTTACAGCACTTGCAGCCGACATCTGTTGGACATAAAAGAGGAAAAGGGGTTCCAAGACTTGCTCCTCAATCAGCGCCACTTAAAAATCAAACAGGTTATCTACTGCCATCCCACTGTTCTTTGGAGCTTACTGCTGTAGGAAACCCAGCCGCACATTTGTGGTGCTTTAGTTTCATGCAATAACTCCTCACCCCAATTCACCAGACTCTTTCATCACTTCGAAAATTATTCTTGAACGTTCAAAGAATGCAATAAATATTGGACGTGCCAATGATTCACATATTCGTAAAGTAGAATAAAACATGGAAAAGGTAACATTAAATCATGTTAGTTATACAACCTGGAAAAGATCATATTTAATCAATAGTCAATAGTCAATAGTCGTTTATTTGTTACATACACATAAATGTGTAGTGAAATGAAACATTACCCGCAGTTGAACAATAAGACCAATAAGATTAATCAATAAAAATGCAATAACACATACAATCACAACTAACACCAAACAAAAAGAAACATCCATCACAGTGAGTCTCCTCCAGTCCCTCCTCACTGTGATGGAAGGCCAGAATGTCTTTTTCTCTTCCCTGCCGTCTTGTCCCGCGGTCAGGCTGTTGGAGTTGCCACGTCGGGGCGGTCGGGGCTCCCGATATTGAAGCCCCCGCTGGGCGGTGAAAAAAAATCCCGCGGCCTATTTCAGGCCGCGCCGGATGGTGAAAGGTCCGTGGCGGGCCGACCCAAGCCCCGCGATTCGGGGCGGGCGAACACGTTGCCTCTGCCGCTGCCGGAGCTCCCGATGTCAGCCCCCACCCAGGGGCCTGCGGGCTTCCGACGTCCACGCGGCCCGCGCCGGAGCCTCCGGAGACGAGTCGCAGCCGTTCCCGCAGCATTCGCAGGCAGCCAGCGCCGCAGGTGGTGAGTCCGGACCGCGGGCTCTGCGAACCAGAGACCCAGGTGGTCCCAGGTGCATGGCCGGTGGTAGGCCGCAACGGGAACGGAGACACGGCACAGAACAAAGGTCGCGTCTCCGTTCTGGAGAGAGAATGTTACAGTTACAGTTACAGTTCCCGTTCCCTCCCACCCCCCCCCCCCCCCCCCAAAACATAACATACAACACTACATCATATTAACACTACAATTGAGACAAAAACAACAAAAAACACAAAAGACAGACGGACTGCAGGCAAGCCGCAGCTGCGACGGCAGCGCTGGCTCCTCCCTCTATAATAAATATAATGGTGCATATAATGGAGTATATAATAAAGGTGGCTGTTCAAAGAGGCTGTTAAGACTGTTAAGAGAGAGAGTAATAATTCATGGAGGTTGTAATGGTAATGGGAGAATACAGAGAATATAGAGAGAGGATACTAATGAGGGAAGACCTCATTAGTCTGACCTCTCTGTCATGGGCCCCCTCCAGTGCCATAGTGAGGCCCGCCGGAAATTGGAGGAGCAGCACCTCATATTTCGGCAGTTTGCGGCCCGGTGGTATGAACGTCGACTTCTCCAACTTCAGATAGCTCCTCTGTCCCTCCCTTCCCCTCCTCCTTCCCAGATCTCCCTCTATCTTCCTGTCTCCACCTATATCCTTCCTTTGTCCCACCCCCGACATCAGTCTGAAGAAGGGTCTCGACCCGAAACGTCACCCATTCCTTCTGTCCCGAGATGCTGCCTGACCTGCTGAGTTACTCCAGCATTTTGTGAATAAATACCTTCGATTTGTACCAGCATCTGCAGTTATTTTCTTATACTAATGAGGGAAGATGCAACTTTGACACAGCTTTGTCCTGAAGAGATTTTCTTGCAAACCTGTACTTTGGTTGTTAAAATGCTAACAGACGGACATAGGGTGGCATGGTGGTGCACTGGTAGAGTTGCTGCCTGACAGCGCCAGACTGCCAGACTGCGGGTGCTTATCTGTACAGAGCTTACACATTCTCCCCGTGACCTGCATGGGTTTTCTCAGAGATGTTCGGTTTCCTCCCACACTCCAAAGACGTGCAGGTTTGTAGGTTAATTGGCCTGGTAAAATTGTAAATTGTCCCAAGTGTGTGTAGGATGGTGTTAATGTGCGGGGATCACTGGTCGGCGTGGCCTCAGTGGCCCGAAGGGCCTGTTTCCACGCTGTATCTCTAAACTAAACTAAACCAAACTAAACTAAGCTAAACCAGAGTTATCTGACTCATGTGTATTTGATTGAGAATAATGACAAAAAAAACAGGGCTACTTGCCAGCATGCTGGTAAAATGCAGGTGTGGAGATGGACCAGGGCTTAATGTGTGGGGGAAAAATAGTTATATTTTTACTGAGGAAATATGGAGACCATGCCTGAGGGTTAAAGTGGAAAAAGGAAATGAGAAGGGAACTCATCAAGGGCATCAGGGTTTTATTCAAAAAGCAATTGCAGCCCTTTATTCAATGGTGGATTTGCAAAGCTTTATGTTCGATAACAGGCAGTCAAATATAACATTCAATCTCAAAATGGGAGCTTTCATGACAAAGCTAACATTTATTATTTCTATGAAGCGATAAGAGGAACTCAGCGGGTGGGAGGCACTTGGGAAATGAATGCTGGATAGTGGGGTCGAAACCTTGCATCAGGACTGTAGAAACAGAATCATAGAAAATAGGTGCAGGAGTAGGTCATTTGGCCCTTTGAGCCAGCAATATGATCATCCAAAATCAGTGCCCTGTTCGTGCTTTCTCCCCATATCCTTTGATTCCGTTAGCTCTAAGAGCTATATCTAACTCTCTCTTGAAAACATTCAGTGAATTGGCCTCCACTGCCTTCTGTGGGAGAGAATTCCACAGATTCAGGAGCATCACGGTGGCGCAGCGGTAGAGTTGCTGCCTTACAGCGAATGCAGCGCCGGAGACTTGGGTTCGATCCCGACTACGGGTGCTGTCTGTATGGAGTTTGTACGTTCTCCCCGTGACCTGCGTGGGCTTTCTCCGAGATCTTCGGTTTCCTCCCACACTCCAAAGATGTACAGGTTTGTGGGTTAATTGACTTGGTAAATGTAAAAATTGTCCCTAATGGGTATAGGATAGTGTTAATATGCGGGGATCACTGGTCAGCATGGACCCGGTGGGCTGAAAGGGCCTGTTTCCGCGCTGTATCTCTAAAAAAAACTACAATTCACAACTCTCCGGGTGAAAATGTTTTTCCTCATCTCAGTCCTACCCCTTCTTCTTAAACTGTGACCCCTGGTTCTGGACTCCCCCAACATCGGGAATATTTTTCCCGCTTCTAGCCTGTCCAATCCCTTAAGAATGTTATATGTTTCTATAGGATCCCCTCTCATCCTTCTAAATTCCAGTGAATATAAGCCCAGTTGATCCATTCTTTAGCCCAGTCAATCCATACTTTATCCATACTTTCTTTCTTTATCCATTCTTTATCCATACCAATCCATATTGTAGTTGCACGTCTTGGTAAGATCATGGTCGAAGATCAGGAGGGCACTCTTGATGTACAAAGAGATCTTGGGATCCAAGTCCATGACTCTCTGAAAATGACAACACTAGTAGACAGAGTGGTAAAAAGGGCATACGGTATGTTTGCCTTCATTGGTCGTGGCTTTATATATAAGAGTCAGGAAGTCATGATGCAGCTTTAAAGAACTTTGGTTGGATTTAGAGTATTGCATGTAGTTCTGGTCATCCCGTGCAGGAAATACGTGGAAGCTATGGAAAGGCTACAGAGAAGGTTTACCGGAATGATGCCTGAATCAGGGGAGGTATCACAAAAAGCTGGAGTAACTCAGCGGGTCAGGCAGCATCTCAGCAGGAAGGAATGGGTGACGTTTCGGGTCGAGACCCTTCTTCAGACTGATGTCAGGGGAGGGGGCGGGACAAAGAAAGGATGTAGTTGGAGACAGGAAGACAGTGGGAAAACTGGGAAGGGGAGGGGAAAGAGAGGGACAGAGGAGCTATCTAAAGTTAGAGAAATCAATGTTCATACCACTGAATAGAATAGAATAGTTCCTTTATTGTCATTGTAACATGAGCCATGTACAACGAAATTGTAAAATGTCAGCCAGTCAGTGCACCATTCAAACATTTCTAAAAGCTAACGATACATACAAGGTAAAATATTTTAAAAAAGATAAACAACTAAAATAAATATCATGAAAATAGCACGCATAAACACCCAACCCTACATCCTTCTGTCGATTTCACAGTCTCTTATTATGTATCGCCCCTGCGTTCCTTGGCGGCTACATTTAGTGCCTTTATAGCAGTGGGGTAAAAACTATTTTTAAGTCTGTTTGTCCTTGTCCTTGTAGATCTGTACCGTCTGCCTGACGGTAGCAGTTCAAACAGGGAGTGTCCGGGGTGGGAAATGTCCTTTATAATACTCTGGGATTTTTTGATGCAGCGGGAACTGTGTAAGTCCTCCAAGGTAAGTAGAGGGCAGCCGACAATCCTCTGGGCGTTGTCAATGGCCCTCTGGAGCGCTTTCCTCTGAGCCGCTGTGCAGCTGGTGTACCATACGCATACACAGTATGTTAGGATGCTCTCAATGTAGCACCGATAAAAGGACAACAGCAGTCTCTGAGTGATGTTATTCTTCCTGAGCACCCTCAGGAAGTGCAGTCTCTGCTGGACCTTTTTCAGCAGCGCAGAGGTGTTCACGCTCCACGTCAGGTCCTCCTCAATATGGATTCCCAGGAAGCGGAAATCCGCCACCCTCTCCACACAGTCCCCTCTGATAGTTAATGGTACCATGTCCGTTTTATTCTTTCTGAAGTCTATTATTATTTCCTTTGTCTTTAAGGTGTTGAGGAGCAGGTTATTTTCTCCACACCACACTGTCAGCTGCTCCGCCTCATCCCGGTAGGCGTACTCGTCCCCCCCGGTGATGAGTCCCACCACCGTAGTGTCATCCGCAAATTTGACAATGGTGTTGCTGTGGTGGGCGGGGGTGCAGTCATGTGTATAGATGGTGTAGAGCAGGGGGCTCAGCACGCAGCCCTGTGGAGAGCCGGTACTGAGGCTGAGGGCTGTAGATGTGTGATGGCCCACTCTGACTCTCTGGCTGCGAGCTGACAGGAAGCTATTTATCCACATGCAGGTGGAGTGTGGAAGTCCCAAGTCCCCCAGTTTGTCCACCAGTTTATGGGGAAGGATGGTATTAAAGGCAGAGCTGTAGTCCACAAAGAGCATCCGCACGTAGCTCCCCGGCTGCTCCAGGTGGAACAGTGCAGCATGGAGGGCTGTGGCTATAGCGTCCTCTGTGGATCTATTCGCTCTGTACGCAAACTGGTGGGGGTCAAAGCTTCGGGGCAGGAGTGATGTGATATGACCCCGGACCAGTTTTTCAAAACACTTCATCACCACTGGTGTGAGTGCGACTGGCCGGTAGTCGTTGAGGCTGGAAATGTGGGGTTTTTTGGGCAAGGGGACTATGATTGCGGACTTCAGACAGGATGGAACAGTGGACTGGGCCAGAGACTGGTTGAAAATCCTCGTACAGACTCCAGCCAGCTGGTCAGCGCAGTCCTTCAGCACGCGTCCAGAGACGCCGTCGGGTCCAGTAGCCTTCCTTGGATTGATGGCCCGCAGCGTGCGCCTCACCTCATGCTCCTCTATCTTGAGGGTTAGGCTGCTGTGGACCACGTGGTGTGATATGGCTGTCTCGGGTGGCTCCACTTCAAAGCGAGCAAAGAAGAGGTTCAGCTCCTCTGCCAACGAGGCGTCACCTTCAGCAGCTCCAAGGTTGGTCTTATAGTTGGTTAGATACTGGATCCCCTGCCACACCTGCCTGCTGTTGTTGCTGTCCAGGTGGTCCTCTATCTTCCTCCTGTAGTCTAATTTGGCCTCTCTGATGCCTCTCTTCAGGTTAGCTCGGGCCATGCAGTATAAAGCCCTATCGCCAGACCTAAAAGCAGTGTTCCTCTCTTTTAACAGCCGCTGGACCTCCCGGGTCATCCAGGGCTTCTGGTTGGGGTAGACCCGGATGCGTTTGTCCACTGTGACAGTGTCCATGCAGTTTTTAATGTAACATAGTACACTGTCTGTGAACACCTCCAGGTCCCGGTGTTCAAACACATCCCAGTTGGTCCTGTCGAAGCAGTCCTGCAGCTGCTGAGATGCACCATCAGGCCAAGTTGTGATGGTCTTTGTGATGGTAGGAGCGGTTTTCCTGAGGGGGGCATATGCAGGAATTAAAAACAGGGACATATGGTCCGACTGACCCAGGTGTGGTAGTTGTCTAGCCCTGTAGCCCAGCTTGATGTTGGAGTAGACCTTGTCCAGTGTGTTAGCTCCTCTTGTAGCACATTTAACATGCTGATAGAATTTGGGGAGCATTTTCTTCAAGTCCGCGTGGTTAAAGTCCCCTGCTATGATGTGAACACCGTCAGGATATATGCTCTGTTGACTGCTAGTGCTACCATACAAATATCCGATAGCCGAGTTAGCATTAGCATCCGGTGGTATGTACACAGCAGTTATCATGACAACAGTAAACTCTCTAGGGAGATAAATGGGCCTGCATTTAACAGTCACATACTCCAGGTCCGGGGAGCAGTGACTGTCTACAATCACTGTGTTTGTACACCAGGTGTTGTTCACGTACACACAGAGCCCTCCACCTCTGCTCTTACCAGAGTCTCTTGTCCTGTCATGACGCTGTGCTGTGTAGCCTGCTAGCTCGATAGCAGAGTCCGGAATGAAAGAATGAAGCCAGGTCTCCGTGATCAACAGGATACAGCTGTCCTTCACGGCGTTGTTAGCTGCAGTCTGCAGCCTAAGTTCATCCATCTTGTTAGCGAGGGATCTGGCGTTCGTTAGAAACAGGCTGGGAAGCGGTGGTTTCAGTGGCTGCCTCCGTAGCCTGACCAGAGCGCCGGCCCTGCCGCCTCGCTTTTGCCTTCTCTCTCTGCGCCGCCTTCGCCTCCTCCCCGCGGGGATGGTGATCCACGGAGAGTCGGGGCTCCTCGCTATGTCCGCCGGGATCTTGTATGAGCGGACAAACTCGGCGGTAACCCCCCATTCGCGACCGGCTCCAATCCTAAGAAGATCCTGCCGGCCGTAGACGTTGTTCGCCCGACAGTAAGTACACAGGGCACAAAACAACACGCACACATACACAAAAAAACACGAGCACTGACCGGGAGGACATCGAGCCGCTGCAACTGTGCGCGCCGCCATTTGTAGGGACTGGAGTGTAAGCTGCCCAATTTGAGGTGCTGTTCCTCCAATTTGCGGTGGGCCTCAATATGACAATGGAGGAGGCCCATGACAGAAAGGTCAGACTGGGAGTGGGAGGGGGAGTTGAAGTGCTGAGCCACCGGGAGATCAGGTTAGTTAAGGCGGACTGAACGAAGGTGTTGAGTGAAACGATCGCCGAGCCTGCGATTGGTCTCGCCAATGTAGAGAAGTTGACATCTGGAACAGTGGATACAATAGATGAGGTTGGAGGAGGTGCAGGTGAACCCCTGTCTCACCTGGCAAGACTGTTTTGGTCCTTGGATGGATTCGAGGGGGGAAGTAAAGGGGCAGGTGCTGCATCTCCTGCGGTTGCTGGGGAAAGTGCCTGGGGAGGGGGTGGTTTGGGTGGGAAGGAACGAGTAGACCAGGGAGAGATTGGACAGACTTGGTTTGTGAAAGGCCAATGGTTGAGGGAAGACCTGATAGAACTATATGAAATTATGAGAGGCATAGATAAGATTGACAGTCAAAACCATTTTCACAGGATGAAAAAATCATATACTAAAGGACATAGCTTTAAAGTAAGAGAGGCAACATTTAAAGGAGGTGTGCGGTACAAGTTTTTGCTACAGTTAAACTTTTACACCTTTTTTTAATGCAGGATGGTGAGTGCCTGGAATGCACTGGTAGGGGTGATGGTTGAGGCAGATATGATCTTGGCATTTAAAATACTTTTTGATAGACACCTGGATATGCAGTATAGATGATGAGCAGGCAACTAAGAGTTGGTCTTGGCATTATGGTCAGCACAGATATTGTGGGCTGAAGAGCCTGTCCCTGTGCTGTACTGTTCAATGTTTTATGTTCTATGACACCAGGGACGGGTAGCAGTGAGCTATCAGAGAGACGAGGAAAACCTTTTCAAAGTCAGCACATTTTGAAGAGACTTTGCAGTGGAATAATAATGTAGAGTTTCAACCTGAAATGTTAACCATTCTTTCCAAGATGATTTTGATCCACTGAGTTCGTCCAGCAGATTGTTTGTTGCTCTAGATTTCATCATCTGCACTTTCTTGTGCATTTTATTATCTGAATGGTGTCAAGTTAGGAAAAGGGGAAGTACAACGAGATCTGGGTGTCCTAGTTCATCAGTCACTGAAAGGAAGCATGCAGGTACAGCAGGCAGTGAAGAAAGCCGTTGGAATGTTGGCCTTCATAACAAGAGGAGTAAAGAGGTCCTTCTGCAGTTGTACAGGGCCCTAGTGAGACCAAACCTGTGTGCAGTTTTGGTCTCCAAACTTGAGGAAGGACATTCTTGCTATTGAGGGAGTGTAGCGTAGGTTCACGAGGTTAATTCCTGGAATGGCGGGACTGTTGAAAGACTAGAGCGACTGGGCTTGTATACTCTGGAATTTAGAAGGATGAGAGGGGATCTTATTGAAACATATAAGATTATTAAGGGATTGGACACGTTAGAGGCAGAAATGGCGGCGCTGCCATAGCAGCTGCGGCTTACCTGCGGTCCGTTTGTCTTTGTGTTTTGTTGTTTTTTTTGTCTTAAGTGTAAATGTGATGTCGTGTTTTTGTGTTTGTGTACTATGTGTGGGTGTGGGGGGGAGGGGGGGAACTGTAGAATTGTAAATTTGTCCCTTCCGAACGGAGACCCGACCTTTGTGTTCTGGGTCGGGTCTCCATTCCTGCTGCGGCCTACCATCGGCCCAACTCCTGGAGCTGGCGGCCTCCACCCGGGACCACCTGGTTCACAGAGCCCGTGGACCGGACTCACCATCAGCGGAGCCGGCCGTCTTCGGAGGCTGCGGGAGCGGCTGCGACTCGCCTTCGGCTCGGGCCGCGTGGATGCCGACATTGGGAGCTCCGGCAGCGGCAGCATGTTCGCCCGCCCCGGATCGCGGGGCTTGGGTTGGCCCGCCGCGGACATTTAACCGTCCGGCGTGGCCTAAAATAGGCCGCAGGATTTTTCTCTGCTCGGCGGGGGCTTCAATGTCGGGAGCCACGACCGCCCCGACGTGCAGCAACAGCGGCAGCGACAGCGTGTTCGCCCGCCCCGGATTGCGGGGCTTGGGTCGGCCCGCTGCGGACCTTCCACCGTCCGGCGCGGCCTGCAACCACAACAACCTGACCGTGGGAGAAGACGGCAGGGGAAGGGAAAATACATTGTGGCCTTCCATCACAGTGAGGAGAGGACTGGAGGAGACTCACTGTGATGGATGTTTCTTTTTTTTTGTGTGTTGGTTGGGGTTGTGTGATTTGCCTAGTTTAATGCTTTTATTGTGTAATTTGCCTATTTTAATGCTTTTATTGTTGGACAGTGGGTGACTGAATTTCGTCCAAAAAACTTGTTTTTTTGGATGACTAATAAAGATATCTTGAATCTTGAATCTTGAATGTTCCCGATGTTGGGGGAGTCCCGAACCAGGGGCCACAGTTTAAGAATAAGCAGTAGGCCATTTAGAACGGAGATGAGGAAAAACTTTTTCACTCAGAGAGTTGTGAAGTTGTGGAATTCCCTGCCTCAGAAGGCAGTGCAGGCCAATTCTTTGGATGCTTTCAAGAGAGAGTTAGATAGAACTCTTAATGATAGCGGAGTCAAGGGATATGGGGAGAAGGCAGAAACGGGGTACTGATTGAGAATGATCAGCCATGATCACAGTGAATGGCGGTGCTGGCTCGAGGGGCCGAATGGCCTACTCCTGCACCTATTGTCTATTGTCTATTGTCCATTTATTATTCCTATCTGTTCAATTTCCACCAGCCTCTCCTACCATAACTTACTCCTTTACTAAGCCTTCAATTGCTCTCACGCCTTTGGATTCCCTGGTTGTCTGGAGGTAGACACAAAATGCTGGAGCAACAGTAGGGACAGGCAGCATCTCTGCAGAGAAGCAATGAGTCTCGAGTTACTCCAGCATTTTGTGTCTATCTTCAGTTTAAACCTGGATCTGCAGTTCCTTCCTACACAACTGGTTGTCTCCTGATCTTCAGCAGGACAAATCTACCTGACGGCTTCAGAGAGACGTGGGACAAATGCAGGCACATGGAATTAGCTCAGGCAGGAACCTGGTTGGCATGAACGCGTTGGGTCAAAGGACCTGTTTCCATGTTGTATGACACTCAGTTAAGACACCATCTGTACACTGTGGATGGCTTGATTGTATTCATGTACAGTCTTTTGTTTGACTGGAGAGCACACAAACAAAAGCTTTTCACTGTACCTCACTCAGTACACTTGACAATAATAAACGAATCCAATCTAAACTATACTAAAATAGGTCATGGAGTTGTGAGAAAGTGGCTCCACTAGTTGTGTCACTCTGTCACCGCAGAAGTGGAAGAAAATGTTCCCATTTGTGAAAGAATGAAATCCAAGGAATAGAGAATAAAGATAATTGGTGAGAAGACCAGTAGCCACCCAAGAACAAAAAATGAAGTTATACAGTTTCCAGACAGAAACAGGCCCTTTGGCCCAACTTGTCCAAACTAACCCAGGTCCAAACCTGAGCTAGTCCTATTTGTCTGCACTTGGCCCATATTCCTCTCAACCTTTGCCATCCATGCATCTGTTCAAATGTCTTTTACACACTGTAATTATACCAACCTCTACCTCTTGCTCTGGCAGATCGTTCCATATACACATCATCCACTGTTAAAAAAAAAAATCCTGCCCTTCAGGTCCCCTCTAAATCTTGAACAAAAAACAAACTGTTGGTGGAACTCAGCGGGTCAGCCTGCATCAGTCTTTTGCTAAAAATCTCAGTAGCCAGTCTCTCGTGTCTCCCCTTTAAATATTTCCCTGCTCATCTTAAATCTATGCCCTCTCATTTTAGACTCCCCTACCCTGGGAAAAAGACTGTGACTATTCACCTCATCTATGTCCCACATCATTTTGTATACCTTTGTTAAGTCACCCCTCACCTTCTTTTGCTCCATGGTAAAGTACTTCTAACTCGAGGACTCCAATCCTGGTAACATCATCATCAATCTTTTCTGCACCCTTTCCAAATGAATACTATGCTTCCGCTAAAAAACAACCAAGTGCGGTCTCACCAACGTCTTATACAGCTGTAACATGACATCCCAACGCCTTGTAATCCCTGTGCAGATGCTGGTTGAAACCGAAGATAGGCACAAAAAGCTGGAGTAACTCAGTGGGACAGGCAGCATCTCTGGAGAAAATGAATGGGTTACTCCCTGCCTTGACTGATGAAGGAAACCATTCCAAATGCCTTCTTCACCATTCCATCTCGCCACTTTCAGGGATCTATTTACTTGTAGCCCAGGTCTCTCTGTCCTACAATATCTTCCAGGGTTCTATTATTTATTGTGTATGTCTTGGCCTGAAGGATGGGAGAGTGGGACTGGTTGAATTTATTTTACATACTGCCAGTATAGAATCAAATGATCTTCTTCAGTACTATAACCATCTGCGCTTTTGTGATGTTAGGCTGGAGTTCAGAGGGAGATCGGTATTCTTATTAAAATATGTAAGATTTTGAGGGGGGGTTGATATAATAAATCCTGAGGCAATTCTCCATCTTTTAGCAAATCTAGAATTGAGGGCATGGTGACAAAACAAGGGACTGCCCATTTTAGATAAAAGCAAGGATGAATTTCTTCCCTTAAAGGTGCATGAATCGTTGGAATGCTCGACCTTGAATTCCTGGCCCTAATTTAACCTTTACTCAAAATCACGATAACAAATTATTTGGTTGACCGTAATCTCCCTCCTTTGGCAGGTTGGGCCTCTGTTTATAAAACTCTCAACCCCCTGTGTTATTTTAACCACGTTCCTAACTTTACTTCCCCTTTACCCTGATAACTAAAGACCAAAATCCCCCAGGTTTCGATCTAATTTCTCAAACTGTCCTGCCACTCTATTGAATTATATACATTTACCCCTGGATCTTCCGTTCTCACATTCCTGTTTGAATTGTGATCCCTAATTTATATTGCCTCTTCTCATTCACCTACGAAAATATAACATTTCACATTTCTTGCATTAACTATCATCTGTCACTGATCAGCCCATTCCACCAGCCGGTTCCCATCTTCTCTCAAAGTCTATTGCTATCCTTTTTCCTATTTCCTGTTGGATTCCACATAATTTGTTTTCCCTAAAGTCCAAAATTCAGACACTTCTTTGACTAGGTTTGCTAATTTGGTACCCACATCTCTCTGGCTTTTTTCTGTGCCCATGGTTCTATATTAAAAGACAATGGGATTAAACCTTGTTCTCGCTTGTGTGCATCATGTACTGAGTCCTAAACTTCATGTCCAATTTTTTGTTCCATTTGTAGTCAAGGAATGTGATGCGAATCACGTGTTCAGACACAGATGCCGAACAGATTTAATATAGAGGTACATCTCAGTCCATGTCAGAGGGGGATTCATAGGTTTAGGGAAGAAATTTCAGGGTAGCTTAAAGCACAACTCCATTTGGTGTGATGCTCTAAATCAGAGATACAAAATGCTGCGCAAAAACAGGTCCTTCATCCCTACATGTCGATGCTGTCAGAAGATACAGTGGGATATATTCATCCTCAATATTGATGGTCTCCCAGTATCCACCTCCCCTCACATCCGGAATCTTGGAATCATCTTTGATCAAACCCTCTCCTTCGACAAACACATCAAACACATCACAAAGACAGCCTTCTTCCACCTCAAAAACATTGCCCGTCTCCGTCCATCCCTCTCCTCCACAGCTGCAGAAACCCTCATCCACGCCTTCATCACCTCCCGTCTGGATTACTGCAACAGCCTCCTCTATGGCGCACCCTCAAAATTCATCAGTAAACTTCAATACATTCAAAACTCCGCTGCCCGTCTACTCACCCACACCCCGATCCGTGACCATATCACCCCTGTCCTTTACAAACTCCACTGGCTCCCCATCCCCCAGAGAATCCAGTACAAAATCCTCCTCATAACCTACAAAGCCCTCCATAACCTGGCCCCATCCTACCTGACCGACCTCCTCCACAGGCACACTCCCACCTGCACCCTCCGCTCTGCTGCTGCCAATCTCCTATCCCCCCCACATCCGGACCAAACTCAGATCCTGGGGGGACCGGGCTTTCTCCATCGCTGCTCCCACCCTATGGAACTCACTACCCCAAACCGTTAGAGACTCCTCCACACTCACCACATTCAAAACATCACTGAAGTCTCACCTGTTCAGTACTGCCTTCAACCACTGAAGGTCACCACACCTTCTGTCTCCTTTCTCTGTTCGTTTACTTATTTACTTATTTATCTATTTATTCATTTCCCCATATTCTCTAAATCCCTGTAAAGCGTCTTTGAGTATATGAAAAGCGCTATATAAATGTAATGCATTATTATTATTATTATTATAGATTAGCTGCAGAGATGATAGTGGAGTTTAAGAAGCTTTGAGATAGGTGCATGGAAGTGCAGGGAATAGACAAATATGGATCATGTACAGGCAGATTAACTCAGCATCATGTTCAGCACAAACATTGTGGGTCGAAGAGCAGGTTCCTGTGCTGCACAATTCTATGTTCTATGTTCTATAATTGGTCACAAAAGTACATTAGTCAGCATGATGAGTGGTGCAAGGTAGGAAGTGGAATACAGCAATTTGACTTTAGACTTTATGTTTTAAACTTTAAAGCTATAGGGCAGAAACAGGCTTTAACAGCCCACCGAGACCTTGCCATCCAGTGATCACATAGAAACATAACAAAATAGGTGCAGGAGGAGGCCATTCGGCCCTTCGAGCCAGCACCGCCATTCATTGTGATCATGGCTGATCATCCACAATATAGAAAATATAGAAAACATAGAAATCACCCTGTGCACTGTCTTACTATCCTACACACTAGGGACAATTCACAATTTTACCGAAGCCAATTACCCTGCAAACCTGTGTGTCTTTAGAATGTGGGAGGAAACGGGAGCAACCGGAGAAAATGCACACGGTCGCAGGAAGAACGTACAAGCACGGTACAGATAGCACCCGTAGTTAGGATCGAACCCGGGTCTATGACGCTGTAAGGCAGCTGCTCTACCGCTGCACCACTGGTGCCACCCCTGAACGAGCTCGGGTTTACAAATGTAGAATGAGGAAGGCTGACCAAGGGTAGGCCAAGTTCAGAGGTAATTTAAGATATGGTTCGGGCTTCTCATGGCAGCTGAGGTGAAGCAGGGGCAATAACATGGAGGGGGAATGAGTTTGCCTTGATGGTGACAACTTAATACTAGACCCCAGACAGGTGATGACATTATTGTAAGGAATTGCTCCTTTAAGCAATGAAACGGATACACGCCTCAACCTTCTCCTCTCATGCCAAATACATCTGCTGCAATTATTGACAGAAAGAATTTCAGCCTTTAGTTTCTATCCAACTTCCAAGCCATAAATTATGATCGTAATTATAAGGGGTTCTGATGGAACAATTCGATGAAACTCTTTGCACTGACAGGAACAGAATAACCAGAGGTCTAATTGGGAAAATAGAGCAAAGGGAATGTTTTTTGATGCAGTGCGCTCTAACACAATCAGAATTAGGAACAAGGCAGATTATATTTCCTGTGGTTAGCAAAATAAAGGCCACATCTAGCTGCTCCTTTGCACCTGGCAGCTTGTTAAATATACACATTACCCTCTGTGTGTAAATGCCACTCGGGTCCCCTTTAAATCTTTCCCCTCTTAAACCATGGGATATCTTCAGCAGCAATGCCATGAGCAATCTCCTACTGGAGTCATAGAGCTATATAGCATAGAAATAGGTCCTTCGGCCCAACTCATCTATGTCTTCCAAGGTGCCTAACCTAGCCAGTCGCAGTTGCCTGTGACTGGCACATATCTTTGCAAACTCCTACTCTCCATGCCCTTGTCAAAGTGTCTTTCACACATTCTAAATGAACCCATCTCTATCGCTTCCGCTGGCAGCTCATATACACACCACCCTTTGTGTGTAAAGGTTGCCTCAGGTTCCCTTTAAATCATTCTCCTCTTATGTCAACCATAAATGTACTAATCATGCCAACCACATTCACGTCTAAATCGTTAATATAGATAACAATAATGGTAGACCAAGCACCCATCCCTGTGCCTCACCAGTCTGAAAAACAACCCTCTGCCATCACCCTTTGTCAGCTACCTTCAGCCTCCAAGTCCAATGAGAGTCATAGAGTCATACGCATTGGAAACAGACCCTTTAGGCCATCTTACCCATGCCGACCAAGATGGCCCATCTCAGCTTCTCCCCATTTGCCGGTGTTGGCTCATATCTCTCTAAACCTTTCCTATCCATGTATCTATCCAAATGTCTATTACATGCTGTTGCTGTGTTTGTTTCAACTACCTCCTCTAACAGTTTGATCCATATATCCACCGCCCTCTGAGTGAAAAAGTTCACCATCAGCTTCCTATTAAATCTTTCCCCTCTCACCTTAAACCTATGTCCTCCGCTTCTTGATTCCGCTAACCTGGGTAAAAAAAAACGTGCATTTACTCTATCTATTCCCCTCATGACATACACCTCCATTGGATCACTCCTCAGCCTCCTACATTCTTTACCGTGCTACCTACCTGTGACACCATTTTCAGGAAACCACGAACCTGTATTCCTAGATTCCTCCGCTCTACGACACTCCTCAGCAATCATTGAGAAGGATCTGCCCTGGTTTGACTTGCCGAAACACAACAATACACTCTAATAGAGTTTAGCCACATTAAACTCCTTTAGCCACTCCTCAGCCTACTTGGCCAGCTGATCAAGAGCCTGCTGTAATTTTTGATAACCAGCTTCGTTATCTAGAATACCACCCATATTAGTTTCATCTGCATACTTGCTAATCATGCCGTGTACATTCTCGTCCAAATTATTGATATAAACCACGAACAGCAATGAGCCTAGCACTGATTCCTGAGTCAATGGGCCACAAATAGCAATGGGCCTAGTACTGATTCCACAAACAGCAATGGGCTTAGTACTGATACCACAAACAGCAATGGGTCTAGCACTGATACCACAAACAGCAATGGGTCTAGTACTGATTCCACAAACAGCAATGGGCCTAGTACTGATTCCACAAACAGCAATGGGCCTAGCACTGATACCACAAACAGCAATGGGCTTAGTACTGATACCACAAACAGCAATGGGTCTAGTACTGATTCCACAAACAGCAATGGGTCTAGTACTGATACCACAAACAGCAATGGGTCTAGTACTGATTCCACAAACAGCAATGGGCCTAGTATTGATTCCACAAACAGCAATGGGTCTAGTACTGATTCCACAAACAGCAATGGGCCTAGTACTGATTCCACAAAACAGCAATGGGCCTAGTACTGATTCCACAAACAGCAATGGGCCTAGTACTGATTCCACAAACAGCAATGGGCCTAGTACTGATTCCACAAACAGCAATGGGCCTAGCACTGATACCACAAGTCACAGTCCTCTAATCCGAAAAATCAATCACCCTCTGCTTCTTTCCATGAGGCCAATTGTCCAGGATTACTCTATTTCCCCCCTTATGTCTACCTTTCCTCAACCATTATGGCTGTACCTCACTTGCCTTTCCATACCATATGGCAGTTGGTGGAGCTGTTGCCTGACAGCACCAGAGACCCAGGCTCAATCCTGATATGGTAAATTAATTGGCTGCTGTAAGGTACCCCAATCTAGGTTAATGGCAACAAGAATAAAAATGACTGGCCATGTTCAGTTTCACACAGAGGTGGTGGTATATGTACAAAATGAGCTGCCAATGGGTGTAGTTCTTGCAGGTACAATAACAACATTTAAAAAATATTTGAACATATACCCGATTAGGAATGCATATGGGGATATTGGTCAAATATGAGCAAATGGGACCAGCGTGGATAGGCATCCTGGGTGAAGGGCCCATTTAGACAATAGACAATAGACAATTTCCATGCTGAATGATTCTAAAACTATATGTGACAGAGAATAAATAGCAGGGGCCAGAGATAAATAAGAATATGGGGAATAGGACAGGCAAGAACAAGGTGGTGCAAAAGGGCACATTTCTGTCCCCTATGGTTCCATGATCCTGACCAAAGCCTGGATTTTACATGTTACAATAGCCAATAAAGGAAATTAACTGAAAGACAAACTGCTGGAGGGACTCAGCAGGTCAAGCAGCAACAGTTTCGGAAAATGGACAGACGATGTTTTGGGTCAGAACTCTTCCTCAGACTGCTCTTCAGATTTTAACCATGGATAAACTGAGCAGTTCCAGTACTTTGGAACATATAACTCTCATATTGCTGTAAATTCCCATCCAGTGCATGCTAATGATGACAAGGCTACCCCTGGTGGGAATTTGATTTTAACTGCACACGTTTGTGTACCTAACTTCACCTGAGGTGACTCCACAAGACTCTGGCCATGATAATTCGTTGCCTGCCTGAAGCTGCTAATCCCTCTGGATGGAATCCCTCATTGTTACCCAGGCTGGTTGGCATGAAGTCAAAGAGTCATTGAGTTTTACAGCATGGAAACAGGCCCTTCGGCCCATCATGCTGACCAATTTAGCATACTGAGTGTGTCCCATTTACTTGCACTTGGCTCATTCCTCTCTCTCTCTATCCAAATATCCGTTAAAAAGTCACAATTGTATCCGCTTCTATAACTTCCTCTGGAAAACGAATATGGTTGACTAACTGGCAACTTCTGAAGTGGCATAAAAAGCCATGAATTTCAGTGAGCAGCTGGGGATGCACAGTGAATCCACAACTTTTTGTTCAAAGCCCATGGAGAGGATGTTCCTTCTTGTGGGAAAATCTGGAACAAGGGATCTCTGTTTAAAAATAAGGGTCACCCATTCAAGAAAAAGATATGGTGATTTTTTTTTTCTTCTGTCTCTCAGAAGGTACTGAGTCTTTGGAACACATAGGGCAGTGGAAGCAGAAATTTCAAGGCAGACATGAATATATTCTTAAGATTCTTAAGAGAGACACAATAAGGCAGGTTGGAAAACCGGGGATACATTATTCGCAAATAGGTGGTCTGTTCAGGAGTCTGATATCTGTGGTGAAGAAGTTTATCTTGAATACGGTGTTGTGCGCTTTCAAGTATTTGTATCTTCTGCCCGACACGAGGGGGGAGAGGAGAGGATGACTGGCGTGTGTGTTGTCCCTGTTTATGTTGGCTGTTTTCCCAAGCCAGCGTGAAATAATGATGGAATTTATGGGGGAGGAGTGGAGGGAGTGGAGGCTAATCTGTGTGATGAAGTGGGCTACGTCCATAACTCTCTTGCAGTCTGGAGCAGAGCAGTAGCCTTACCAAGCAGTGATGCATCCCAAAGGGATGGTTTCAATTACGATTGTGTGCAGTCTTTGAAAGCAGTTTGTAAATACATGGCTATTCCTCAAGCAGGCTGATACTGCAGTAATCCAGAGCTGATAACTCCTTCAGTATTGCATTGGGCAACGGAACATTGAGGACCACCTCTTGGCACAGCCTTCGACTTGTAATCTAATAATAAAACATTTTCACTGTTCCTGTATTTGTGCATATGACAAGCAACTCGGATGGACTTGATTGGACTTGACAGAGAAGATGTTAAGGGTTTTCTGCTTCAGCTCAGATGCAAAAGAATCCCCGGCAAAAAGATCAATTGCTCTTCCCAGTGTCTCGGACTTTTATTCCCCGGCCAATACAGCCAGAAACAGATTACTTGGCAAGGCTGTTTGTGGAAGCTTTCTGTGCACAGTATTTCTTGGGCTCTCTTCCATCATCGCGGTGACTGCACCTTCAAAAGCGCCTCGCTGACTACAGATGCAGTGAGAACACTGAACGAACGTTAGATCTTTCCGTCTTGATGTGAAATCTGATCCCAGCAGTAACAGGCCCTATTGCAGAGGCCATTGAAATTTGCCTCCCTTTAGTAAACAGTGGATTGAATCCTCATGCACAGAAGCAACCATGTCATCTGGCCAGCCTTGACATGTTGAATGATGTGAAGCACATGTTTGCCGTTGTGCTTCATGGGCTCACTGAATTATTTACACTGCAGATGGATAATGCTTCCTGACAGCACAGACCCCAAGTCTCCTATGCTGCTTAAATATAAACACTCCCAAATCAATAGGAGATAATTGAATACCTAGCAGTTCCACTCCTCTCTTCTGGGACCGTAGAAATGTCACAATGAGACATCTACAGCTGGATTGATTATGTAGGATGTAAGATTAGGATGGAATTTGGTAAGTTTATTTAGTTGTAGCTTTACGCTTAAAAAGGGGATTAAAACTGAACATTGTGGAAATATAAATGAGCGGGTCTGAGAGCTTTTCTAAATTGAATGAGATTGTTCAGGAAGTTTTATGCTTTTCTGCAACTCTGTCGCTGTTTTGCAGTTTTGGTTATTGTAAATATTGCTGTATGACCTCCCAATTTCTGGCATTAACTAGCCAATAGGACTCTATGCTGCTTCTGGGTCCTGAGAAAGGGAGAAGCAAAAGCACATTTGAAAACAAGTATGAGAACTTTTAAGATCAAGGCCTTCCCGGACCTGGAAACAATACAGGCAATGCAGGTGGAGGGTCACTGGGTGCTGTATGAGCTAGGCTATATATCAGGCAGTACTTAAACTAACAGTGGCCAAAACTCTGGAGTGACAGAGTCAGAGAGGTTGTACAGCTCAGGAAAAGGCTCTTTTGCCCATCTCTTCCATTACAACCACCATGCCCACCTGCACCTGTCCCGTTAGGCCTCACAGCGCCAGAGACCCGGCCGGGTTCAATCCTGGCGACAGAAGCTGTCTGTACTGAGTTTGTACATTCTCCCTGTGAGCACATGGGCTTTCTACAGGTGCTCTGGTTTCCTCCCACACTCCAAAGACGCAATTATAGATTAATTGGCTCCGTTAAAAAAATTTGTAAGTTATCCTATATGTAGGATAGTGTTAACGTATGGAGAACGCCTGTCAGCGCAGATTCGGAGGACTGAAGGGCCTCTTTCCATGCTGTATCTCTAAAATATACTAAACAGTTGCCTGTGTTTGCCTCATATCACTCTATGCCTTCTCTATCTTTATACCTGTCCAAATGTCTTATAAATTGATTTTTTTGTTCCTTTCTTTATCACTTTCTCTGGCAGCTTGTTCCATGTACGTACCATTGTCTGAGTATAAAAGTTGCCCTCGATGTCCCCATTAAATTTTTCCTCTCTAACTTTAAACATATCCAACCACAACAACCTGGCCGCGGGAGAAGACGGCAGGAGAAGGGAAAGACATTGTGTCCTTCCATCACAGTGAGGGGAGGACTGGAGGAGACTCACTGTGATGGATGTTTCTTTGATGGATGTTTCTTTTTTTGTGTGTTTTTGGGGTTGTGTAATTTTAATGCCTATTTAATGCTTTTATTGTTGGACTGTGGGTTGACTGAATTTCGTCCAATATTGGATGACAAATAAAGCTATCTTGAATCTTGAATCTCTTGAATCTTGAATATGCCCTTTTATTCCACAATTCTGAGAAAAAGGCAGTGTGCTTATCTGTACCCCTCATTATTTGATACATCTCCATAAGATCACCTCTCAGTCTTCAAGGAATAAAGACCTAGCCTGCCCAACCACTCCTATAACTCATCCCTTGAGTCCTGGCAACATCCTTGTAAATCTAAAGCCGAGTCCAAAAATTAACCATCCAACTACATAACTGTGTTGTGTGCAGAGGACAGCACTTTCTCTTGTCAGCCCTACTTGTCACAATACATGAGGTCAAAATCCTGGACTGGAACTCCAGTCTGCTCAGAGATGCAGTCCCATGAGTAGCACATTAAAACTGTTTACTCTCTGAGATGCAAAAGGTACTTTCTGTTCAGCCTTTCTTAGCCTTTAACTTTTTACACCTCAGTTAAATACCAAATGCCTAAAACCAGTTTAAAAAAAAGTCACACCTCGTAACTATGATCCTTTAGTAACAAAATGTTGAAATAGCGAGCAGGTCAGGCAGTGAGAAACATGTTAAACATTTCTCGTCGATGACCTTTCATACTTGACCTGAAATATCAATTCTTACATTCTCCAGAGATCTGCTGAACATTTCCAGACCTTTTACATTTATTTTCAAATTTCTGGCATCTGCAGCATTTTGCATTTGTGTAATCCTACCTTTCTGGCAGTGGCCCAATAAATATCCATTGGCACGCTCTCTATTGCAATCACTCGCATCCTGTGGTGTGGTGGGCAGAACTGTGATCTAGCTAATGTTCTGTGCCATCATTACACTGCTCCAGTAACTCAAGTTCAATCCTGACCCTGGCTGGTGCTGTTTTGTGTGATGTTTGCACAGTCTGTCTGTGGGTTTCCCATGGGTTTCCCATGGGCACTCCAGTTTCCTCCGACATCCCAAAGGCAGAGTAAATTAATTGGCTGCTGTAAATTGCCCCTGATATATCTTAATGTCATGAATAATCGATGGGGCTGGGTGTGTGTGAGAATAAGTTTTAGATTTAGAGATACAGCGCAGAAACAGGCCCTTCGGCCCACCGGGTCCGTGCCGCCCAGCGATCCCCGCACATTAACACTATCCTACACCCATTACACCCACTAGGGACAATTTTTACATTTGCCCAGCCAATTAACCTACAAACCTGTACGTCTTTGGAGTGTGGGAGGAAACCGAAGATCTCGGAGAAAACCAACACAGGTCACGGGGAGAACGTACAAACTCCGTACAGTACAGCACCCATAGTCAGTATCGAATCTGAGTCTCTGGCGCTACAATTCGCTGTAAGGCAGCAACTCTACCGCTGCGCCACCGTGCCGCCCTTGCAAGGACAGGGGCAAAAAGGAAATAAAAGGAGGGGGATGGGACCAAAACATCGTAAGGTCATAAGAGATAGGAGCAGAATTAGGCCATTCGGTCCATGAAGTCTACTCCGCCATTCAATCATGGCTGATCTTTCTCTCCCTCCTAACCCCATTCACCTGCCTTCTCCCCATAACTTTGACAACAGATATATAACAGGTGGTGAAAATCTAAAACAAAAGCAAATAAATGTTGGAAATGCTCAGCTGGTCAGGCTCTATCTGTGGGGAGAGAAACAGATTCAATGTTTTCAGATTGGAGACCGTTTTGTTGCACCAGGGACAGCATAGATTCAATGGGCTGAATGGTCTTCATCCATGTTGTACAGTCTCTGTTCACTTGAATTTAGCTGGAAAAGGCAAGCATTTTCTTTTTCCGTTTCTTCAATCAATTTAAGCGCTTCAACAGAGCATTTCCACCATTGGGAGCCTTCAGCTACCTAGATCCCAAACTGTAAATTCTGTCGGGTTTATTGTCAGATGCCAGGGAGGTGGGGGGAGAGGGAGAGAGGGGGGAGAGAGAGAGGGGGTGAGGGGAGGGGTGGCAAGGGAAGGGGGGTTGAGGGGAGGGGGGAAGGGAGAGGGGGAGGGGGAGGGGGGAGGAGGGGAGAGAGGGAGGGAGAGAGGGAGGGGGAGGAGGGAGGTGGTGGGGAGGGGTAGGGGTGGGGGAGGGCGGGGAGGTAGGGGGGTGGGGGAGGGAGGGGGAGAGGGGGTAAAGGGAGGGGTGTAGGAGGGAGGGGTGGGGGAGGGAGGGAGGGAGGGTAGGAGGGATGGGGGAGTGGGGGAAAGGAGGGGAGGGTGCGAGTGGAGGGGGGAGTGGGTGAGGGGGGAGTGGGAGGGGAAGAGGGGAGGGGGGATAGGGGGGAGAGGGGAGGGGGGAGTAGGGGAGGAGAGGGTGCTGCACTAATGCAGGAGTGGTTAGGGCCCAACGGGTCCACTTGGTCTAGTATGACTTAATCTTCTGGATCAGCCTACGATGAGGGACGTTATTAAGAATGTTACTGACGTCCATATAGACAACATCCATCGTTCTACCCTTATCAATCACCTTCATCACCTCCTCAAAGAACTTGATGAATGAATTTGTGAGGAAGTGCATGCTTTGGGCTTTGAGAGTTTGGCTATGACGCATATCCACCCCGACTGAGTATAGACTGAACGCACTGCAATTCACCTGCTGCCACAATACATCAACAGGGAATGCGATCTTGCTGGCTCCCCACTGCGCTGAACAACGTGGACAATAAAAACACATGCGTCAGTGTCTCTCCTGCAGGATGTGGGAAGTCAGGTACACTGCTGGTGCTTCTGACAACTACACCTGCAGACATTGTGTCCAGGTGCAGCTCCTGAATGAACGTGTTCGGGAACTGGAGCAGATGCTGCATGACATCAGGACCATCTGGGAAAATGAGAGTTTCCTGGACAAGACCTACAGTGAGGTTGTCACACTGAAGTTACAGAAAGAGTGAAGATGGATGACAATGAGGAAGAGAAGTAAAGGTGGAGTGCAGGAGCCCCCGGTGGTTGTACCTACTGAAAACAGGTACACCCTCTTGGGAGCTGTCGGAGCGGACGACTCGACAAGATTGAGTGGCAGCCAGGGCTGTGACTCCAACCCTGGTGCCGAGGCTCAACGGGGAAGAGTTACATCAGGTAGAGCCATAGTGGTGGGAGACTCCATCGTCAGAGGTGTGGACAGGAGATTCTGCAGCAGCAGGCGAGACTCCAGGAGGGTGTGTCGCCTCCCTGGTGCCAGGGTCCAGGACGTCTCGGAGCGGCTGCACGGCATCCTCAAGAGTGAGGGGGAGCAGCCGGAGGTTGTTGTGCAAGTTGGCACAAATGATGTAGGTCGGAAGAGGAAGGAGGTTCTGCAACATGAGTTTACGGAATTGGGCAGAAGACTGAAAAACAGGACCTGCAGGGTAGTGATCTCCAGATTGCTTCCAGTACCTTGTGCTAATGAAGGTAAGAACAGGAAGATTGGGGAAAAGAAATGAATGTGTGGCTGAGGAGTTGGTGCAAGAGGCAGGGATTTGCATTTCTGGATCATTGGGATCTCTTCCGGGGCAGGGGTGACCTGTTTAAAAGGGACGGGTTGCACCTTAACTGGAGGGGGAACAACATCCTTGCAGGCAGGTTTGCTTATGCTACACGGGAGGGTTTAAACTAGATTGGCAGGGGATCACGTATAGGACAGAGGCACGTGAGGGGCTCGAAGTTGGTATAGAGGGTGGTGTGGGAAAGGTTAGTGGACAGAAAAGGCTGGTAAAAAGCAAAGAGCGAGGAAGGAGGGTTGGTTTAAACTGCACGTATTTTAATGCAAGGGGCCTGACGGGGAGATGAGCTTAGGGCTTCGATAGGTACGAGGGACTGGGACGTTGAAACCTGGTTAAGGGAGATGCAGGACTGGCAGCTTAAGGTTCATGGGTACAAGAGCTTCAGAAGAGACAGGGGTAAGGGAAAAAGAGGAGGTGGGGTTGCATTGTTGATTAAGGAGGATGTCACGGCTGTGTTCAGAGGTGACATTACAGATGGTTCGTCTAGTGAGACTCTTTGGGTGGAGCTGAGGAACAAAATAGGGATGATCACCTTGTTGGGGGTGTACTACAGACCCCTGAATAGTCAACGGGAATTAGAAGAACAAATATACCAGGAGATTGCAGACAGCAGCAGGTCAAATAAGGTTGTTGTTGTAGGGGATTTTAACTCTTCCCAATATAGACTGGGAAAATCATAATGTAAAGTGTTCAGACGGGGTGCAATTCCTGAAAAGTGTTCAGAAGAGTGTACTTAAGCAGTATGTGGAGGCCCCAACATGTGAGAGGGCAACACTGGATCTAGTAATGGGAAATTGGGAAGGGCAAGTTAAAGAAGTGTGTGTGGAGGAGCCTTTTGGGACCAGTGACCACAGTTCGATTAGGTTTAAGAGAGTTATGGATAGGGACGGAGAGAGTCCACATGTTAAAATGCTGAACTGGGGTAAGGCCAACTTTGAGGGTATGAGAGAAGATTGAGAGAAGATCTCGCTCAAGTTGACTGGAGCAGCTTATTAGAGGGGAAAGGAACATCGGCCAAGTGGGATGTTTTTAAACGTGCACTGAAGAACGCTCAGGATGTGTCCATCCCCGTTAGAGTGAAGGGCAAAGCAGGCAAATGTAAGGAAGCTTGGCTGATGAGGGAAATTGAGAGGTTAGCCAAAAACAAGAAGGATGCATAGGACAGGTATAGGCAGCTGGGATCAAGTGCATCCCTAAATGAGTTTCGGGAGCTAAGGAATAAACTAAAAAAGGAAATCAGAAGGGCAAAAAGGGACCAGGAGATTGCTCTGGCGGGAAAGCATTAAGGACAATCCCAAAAGAATTTAAATACATAAGGGGGAAAAGGGTAACTAGAGAGAGAGTGGAACCTCTCGGGAATCAAAGCTCAGGATGTGTCCGGCACCTCTGTGTGGAGCCACAGGAAATGGACAAGGTCCTAAATGATTATTTCTCTTCTGTATTTATCGAGAAGACAGTAGGATGGAGGAAATTTGAGCAGTCACTGGAAGTGTCTTGAGAGCAGTCGGGGTTACTGCCGAAGAAGTACTGAAGGTACTGTCATGTTTGAAGCTAAACAAATCTCCAGGGCCTGATCTGATATATCCGAAGACATTGTGGGAAACTAGTGAGGAAATTGCGGGAGCCCTGGTAGAAATTTACGAGTCGTCCTTAAATGCAGGAGAGGTGCCGGAAGACTGGAGGGTGGCAAATGTTGTATCTCTTTTCAACATAACATAACATAACAACACTTTATTGTCACTCGGCTTTTTACACCGAACGAAATTTCAGCAGTCACACAAAACACAGCAAAAAAGAAAAGAACACAGGACACCCGACCCCAACACAAACATCCACCACAGTGACTCCAAACACCCCCTCACTGTGATGGAGGCAACAAAACTTCCCCTCTCTTCCCCCCGCACCCACGGACAGGTAGCTCGACCCCTACCGAGGCAAACGACACGCACAGCCCCCGCAAGGGGATGGAAGGCCCCGAGGCCGAGCCGCCCCGGGCACCGAAACGTCCCGCGGCCGCACCGGGCGATGTTAAGTCCAACGGCCGAGCGGCACCGGGCACCGAAACGTCCCGCGGCCGAACTGCACCGGGCGATGTTAAGTCCAGCGGCCGAACTGCACCGGGCACTGAAACGTCCCGCAGCCGAGCCGCACCGGGCACCGAAACGTCCCGCGGCCGAGCCGCACCGGGCACTGAAACGTCCCGCAGCCGAGCCGCACCGGGCACTGAAACGTCCCGCAGCCGAGCCGCACCGGGCACTGAAACGTCCCGCGGCCGAGCCGCGCTGGTGATGTTAAGTCCAGCGGCCGAGCCGCACCGGGCACTGAAACGTCCCGCAGCCGAGCTGCGCCCCGGGGAAGAGACCTAATAAAAGAAAGGTTTCCCCCGCCGCACCCCACCCACACACCCCACACCCACACCCCACCCCCCCCACCACACATACACAGCCAAAAACAGAAACAAAAACCATCCCAACACCGACACAAACAAAAAAAAAGAAAAAAAGACAAACAAGAAGGGCTGCATGGAAAATGCTGGGAACTATAGGCCGGTGAGCTTAACATCTGTAGTTGGTAAGTTACTGGAGAGTATTCTGAGGGATAGGATATACAAGCATTTGGATGGGCAAGGGGTGATTAGGGATAGTCTGTATGGTTTTGTACATGGGAGGTCATGTCTCACAAATCTAATTGATTGATTTTTTTTTGAAGACATGAGCAAAAAGGTTGAGGGAAGAGCTGTAGATGTTGTGAACATGGACTTCAGTAAGGTGTTCGACAAGGTTTTGCAACGTAGGCTGCTCTGGAAGGATAGATCACATGGGATCCAAGGAGATAGGTGAATGGATAGCAAATTGGCTCCATGGAAGGAAGCAGAGGGTAATGGTGGAAGGTTGCATCTCAAACTGGATGTCTGTGACTAGTGGTGTGTCTCAGGGTTTGGTGCTGGGTCTGTTACTGTTTGTCATCTACATCAATGATTTGGATGAGAACATATAGGGCAAGATTAGCAAGTTTGCTGACGATACAAAAGTTAGTGGTTTTGCAGAAAGTGAAGATGGTTGTGAAAGATTGCAGTGGGATCTAGATCGATTGGCCAGGTGGACGGAGGAATAGTTGATGGAATTTAATACAGAGAAATGAGGTGTTGCATTTTGGGACGTCGAACAAGGGCAGTGTAGAACTAGTCCTACACAGTAAATGGTAGGCCTCTGGGTAGTGGTGCAGAGCAGAGGGATCTACGAGCACAGGTGCATGGTTCCTTGAAGGTCGAGTTGCAGGTGGATAAGGTGGTCAAAAAGGCTTTTGGCACTATGGCCTTCAATCAGAGTATTGAGTGCAGAAGTTGGGAGGTCATGTTGCAGTTTTATAAGACGTTAGTGAGACCACATTTAGAATATTGTGTTCAGTTCTGGGCGCCATGTTATAGCAAAGATATTGTCAAGCTTGAAAGGGTGCCGAAAAGATTTACACGGATATTGCCAGGACCAGAGGGTGTGACCTATAGGGAGAGGTTGAGTAGGCTGGGTCTCTATTCCATGGAGCGCAGGAGGATGAGGGGTGATCTTATATAGGTGTACAAAATCATGAGAGGAATAGATCGGGAAGATGCACAGAGTCTCTTGCCCAGAGAAGGGGAATTGAGGACCAGAGGACATAGGTTCATGGTGAAGGGGAAAAGATTTAATAGGAATCCGAGGGGTAACTTTTTCACACAAAGGGTGGTGGGTGTATGGAATAAGCTCCTGGAAGAGGTAGTTGAGGCTGAAACTATCCCATCGTTTAAGAAACAGTTAGACAGGTACATGGATAGGACAGGTTTTGAGGGATATGGACCAAGCGCAGAAAAATGGGACTAGTGTAGCTGAGCATTGTTGGTGAGTGTGGGCAAGTTGGGCCAAAGAGTCTGTTTCCACTCTGTGACTCATTGACTTATATTTTGTACAAGTATTACAGTACATATTTATTGAAATTTGTTTGTTATATTTATCTGTGTGCATTGTGTTTACAGGCCTGTTAAGCTGCTGCAAGTAAGAATTTTATTGTTCTGTTGTTTGGTATATATGTCAATGAAATTAGATGCTGCCTGACCCGCTGAGTTACTCCATCACTTTGTGTCTATTGACAATTAAATACTCTTGACTCACTTGACTCTTGACTTTGCTAAATGCAAGTAAATCCTATCTCTCAGAACCTTCTCCAATAATTTTCTTTGCATTAATTTCTTGCATTATCCTTGTTGCCCTTCTTAAACAAAAAAGCAACACTGGCTATTCTCCAGCCTTCTGGGACCTTGGCCAATGCTAAAAATACAATGATCTCTATCAAGGCCTTAGTAATCTCCTCCCTTACTTGGTTTGCATGGACAGCGTGCAAAAACAAAATTGGTCACTGCAGCACACATGTTAGTTACTGAAAAAGCCAATGCCAATCCCCTCAGAATCCTGTGATAGATCCCATTCTGCTTATTCACTTATTCAACTTAATGTTTTTTTCCCAATGCCTCCTCTGTCTTGATATCAAAATGTCCTACAATATCTGCAACCCCTTCCCTAACCTCGCCCTCATCCATGTCCTCTTCCCTGGATGAAAACTGATGTGAAGTACTGATTATGGACCTCTCCCATTTCCTCTGGCACCATGCAAAAATTCCCTCCTTTGTCTCTGCTGTCTTAAAATGATTTGGATTTTCTCTATAATCCTACTCGCCAAGGGCATTTCATGGCCTCTCCTAATTCCTTGTTTAAGTTATTTCCTGCTTCCTTTATAGTTCTGAGGCGTCTTTTTCAACTTCAGTGTCCTAAACCTTTACATGCACTTCCTTTTCTTTTTTGACTGAACTTTCAATATCTCTTATCGTCCAGGTTCCTGAACCTTGTCATCCTTAGCTTACATGCTGTTCCTGGCATCTTATCAGTTGGCATTTAATAGACCACATGTCAGAAGATGATCAACACTCTCAACCAGCCACTGCCTATCTACTTTCTCCATTTTGTGCCTACTAATATTGTATTTAGTCTTGCCAAGCTTAGCACATTCACACGAGGATCAGTCTTTTCCTTGTCCATATCGATCTAAAAACTGGGGAACTATGATTGCTGTTCCCAAATGCTCCCCTGCCAAACTTTTGATGACTTGGCTAGGCTCATTCCCCAGTACAAAGCCTAAAAAAGACCCATCCTCAGTGCCCCCATGATTCCGAGAGCGATGCCATCGGAAGCACTCGCTTCTGGTAGAGCCACCCATGGAGGTAAGGTCGAGGATGAGGATCCACACTAAGAACGATCGATCCTACAAGACCTCAACGGCAGTCCAGGCGGACAAAGTTATCTTGAACTCAACGGCTGTGAAGCCGGATGAAGGCTGCAACAGATCTATCAGCTCCAACCGTCTTGGTGCCCTTGCCATTGGAATTAGATGATTGATTTGTGAAGGACCGTGTGCTTCTTGGAGTGCAACATCAAGTACACGTTAAACCAACAGGCGCACAGGCGTCTTCGTTCAGTGAAGGTGCTTCTACCTCGAGGGATAGCCACGATGATGAGTCCCTGGTACTAAGAGTCCCAGTCAATAATTCAGGAAATTAAAGTCGCCCACAACAACAACCCTATTGTTTTAGACACAAAAATCTGGAGTAACTCAGCAGGTCACACAGCATCTCTGGAGAAATGGAATAGGTGACTTCTGAAGAAGTGTCTCGACCTGAAACATCACCTATTCCTTTTCTCTAGAGATGCTGTCTGACCCACTGAGTTACTCCAGATTTTTGTATCTACCTGCGGTTTAAACCTGCATCTGCAGTTCCTTCCTACTCTATTGTTTTATATCTTTCCTTGGTCTGCCTGCATATTTCTTCCTCTATCTCTCCCTGGCTATGATTGGAGGCCTAGAGTATAACCAGTACAGTGATGCACATTTTTAATTCCTGAACTCTACCTGTATGGCCTCGCAAATTTTGATTTGCAACCCAAAGAACCAGACGTGAGCAGCAAATAACAGATATTATAAGGAAACACCAATATCCATCAGAAGTCCAGTTAAATTATTGTACTAATGTGCCACAGACCCAAGTTCAAATCCCACCACGACGTTCATTTAAAGATCCGAGTTCATTCGTTTTTAAAAACCCATCTGGTTCATTAAATTTATGATGAAATGATAAATGACCATATGATGAAAAATGAATACATTGATAAAAAAAAGTAGAGTTCAGTGGGATGTGGAGATAGTATTTACAGTGCTAGCAGGGGGCAAGAGCGGAGGAATGTGACAAATTGGAGTTCTCTTTTAAGTGCACAGATGTAAGTAAGTAAATGGTCTTTGTCAGAGATTTTTTTTTAATCCTTTCTTACTTACAGTAATTTTGATCGGAATTAAGCAAGGTATCGAAAGGATGTGTGGATGTGGCAATTGGCATCTCTCGTTGACCAGGTGCAGAAGGGGATTGTGAGAATCGGCATTACCTCTTGTCTGGGAATGCGTTGAGTGGTGCATGGTGAATGGAAACATAAAATTAGGATAGAGATAAGGAAGCTTGTTTTCCCAGTGGAAAGTTACAGGATGCTGGATTGCAATAGTAGGTGGAATGTCAAGCTGGGTAGACCTCCCGCGCCCCTTACCGCTAGTAGCGTAGAAACATTGCAGTAAATGGGGGGCTAATGATTGGGTGGAGAGGGGGCAGTGGTGGGCCTGCTTGAAAGATAAGATAGAATAATGTCAAGATGCCCTTTAATAATGTTTGACTTGTATTAACCATCTGTTGTTGAATAAGATTAACATAAATAAAAAGTATGTTATGACTAATGAAATAATTGGTACCCATGTAGTAGATAATATATTTTCGTATAACTGCATCTAACAAAAAATTAAAGTTGTTTACTGCACAGTATAACTTTGGGCTAATTCTGCTGTGATGTCCGAGAACCGATTGGGAGAAGGGGAGATGCAACGTGACCTGGGTGTCATGGTGCACCAGTCATTGAAAGCAAGCATGCAGGTGCAGCAGGCAGTGAAGAAAGCGAATGGTATGTTGGCATTCATAGCAAGAGGATTTGAGTTTAGGAGCAGGTGAGACCGCACCTGGAGTATTGTGTGCAGTTTTGGTCTCCTAACCTGAGGAAAGACGTTCTTGCCTTAGAGGGAGTTCTTGCCTTAGAGGGAGTACAGAGAAGGTTCACCAGATTGATCCCTGGGATAGCGGGACTTACATATGAGGAAAGACTAGATAGACTGGGCTTGTACTCGCTGGAATTTAGAAGACTGAGGGGGGATCTTATAGAAACATATAAAATTCTTAAGGGGTTGGAGAGGCTAGATGCGGGAAAATTGTTCCCGATGTTGGGGGAGTCCAGAACCAGGGGTCACAGCTTAAGGATAAGGGGGAAGTCTTTTAGGACCGAGATGAGAAAACATTTCTTCACACAGAGAGTGGTGAGTCTGTGGAATTCTCTGCCACAGAAGGTAGTTGAGGCCAGTTCATTGGCTATATTTAAGAGGGAGTTAGATGTGGCCCTTTTTGCTAAAGGGATCAGGGGGTATGGAGAGAAGGCAGGTACAGGCTACTGAGCTGAATGATCAGCCATGGCGGTGCAGGCTCGAAGGGCCGAATGGCCTACTCCTGCACCTATTTTCTATGTTTCTATGTTTCTATCTAACTGGTGAGCAGTTAACTGCTGCCATCCATCTCTCCATGATATCATGCAATAACGTCTCTTGATGCAAACCACAAGTCTCTGTTTTTTTCTTTTAATTTCCCTCTTAAGTTAATTTCTTCCAGTCTTCCATTGAGCTCTGTTGTTTTAAGTGGGCTTTAGCTACTGCAGTTTTCCGAGGTATTTAATGCAAGCAAGTAAAATATATAAAGAGGGAAAATAAAACTATCCTCTTGGCCCCAAACCAAACAACACTGGAGTCCAGCACAGCACCGACACAGCCAAGCAATATCCTGGGAAGGTTAACAAGACCCGGGGACAAAAACAACAGCGAATTCAAGAGAAAGTCTGCAGGGTATGCTTCTACGTTTCACAAACAATTAAGCGAGGCTTCAAAGGAGTCCCTGATAGCTCATTTTCCCTCATAATCCCAGCTAACGAGCAAGTTATTCTTCAGAAATGGAATCGGCGTCTTAGAGTGTTTTGAATTTCATTTTAATGGACTAGTGTGACCTTTTATTCATTCCACCCTTCTCCAAAGAAAATAAGCTCTGATTCTTTTGGACTTTGGTTAGAATCACATGCCCTGAAGCTAGCCATTTCCCTGGCCACCTAACACTATCCCTTCCTCAAGGAACACAATATCTTTCTCCGAGCTCAAGTTAAGACTGGGGTCAACTCCTAAATGTAGCTGAACCAGAGAATAACACTCATTGTTATGCATGATGGCTTTTAGATTTCCCTTTCAAAACCTGTGCATGTGACTGTCCAGGCCAAAGAATGACAGATACATTTCACTCTCACAAGTGTGTTGCATTTTGGTGAATTAAATCAGGACAGGACTTGCACAGTAAATGGTAAGGGCCTGGAGTGGTCGGTGCAGACTCGGTGGGCCGAGCGGCCTGTTGCAATGCTGTATCTCTAAACTAAAGCAAAAACTAAAGGTTCTTCATGAAGGATCTAGCAGCCTCCTCCCTGCCTGTTTCAATTACCTGGGATATATCCCACGAGGGTCTGGGAACATCCATCCTAATGCTTTACAAAAGATCGAGCAACACTTCATTTTTGATCTCAAAATACCCTACAGTACACCTTACAGTGTTCGCTACAGTATTAGTATACCCTACAGTGATTTTGTTATCCTCCATCTCCATCTCCTTATTGAACACTGATGCAAAACATTCATTTAGTATATCACCTACATCCTCTGACGCCAAGCATAAATTCCCTCCTTTATCCTTGAGAGATCCTACCCTCTTGACGAGTTGTTCTATTGGTTTTAATGTATGTTTTAAAATGACTTGCCAATGATATTTCATGACAGCCTTTCAGCCCTCCTGACTCTCTGAGTTGTTTCCTGTTTCTGTATATTCCTCAAAGTCCCTGTCTGATTTCATCTTCCAAAACATTACACATGCTTCCTTTTTTTTGGACAAAATTAACAATCTCTCTTGTCATCCAAGGATTCCTTACCTTGCCATCCTTATCCCCCCATCTTACTGGGACATGCCATTCCCAAACTCTGATTGTTCATCGTTCCGTTTCGGTGCATATGACAATAAAACACTATGGATTCTCTTGACTCTGGTCTCGACACGACTTCCAAATATGGGATGTGGACTTATCTGATAACAGCTGTTCCTAAAGTATTTTCCCAGCTCCTGCCGAATAACGTCGTAATTTATCCTCCCCAAGCTAGCACTTACTTCCAACATCCAGACATATCCTTATTTATAACTATCTTAAAACTTGAATTGTTATCAGTTGTTCCCAAAATGCTATGCCAGTGAAAGCCCAGTTACCTGGCCAAGCTCGTTTGTCAATATAATGTCCAGCATGGTCCCTCCTTGACTTGGACTACTCACATACTATTTCAAGAAACCCTCATAGATGTTTTCAACAAATTTTAGACTCGTCATTTAAAAATGAAGCGCAGAAGAATTTCTTGTCACAGAGGGTGATGAATCTGTAGAATTCCCAACCTGAAGGGTTGTTGAAACCAGATCGTTAGAAGTGACGTAAATAAATTGTGGAAAGATTAGGGAATCTAATTGGGCAAGAGATGCAGAAGAGTAACTGAGATCTGGGCCAGATCAACAGTGATCATATTGAATGGCCTGAGGGGCTCGGTAGCCTTCTCAGGCTCCAATTTTGTGGTATTCTTCTGAAGGCAGTTAGAAAATGAGAACACAAAGAAAGGAATGTAAAAGTTGCAAAATACAAAGCTGAGGGAAATAGCCAGCAGGGCGGGTTACGCGAATAACTTACAGCGTTGTCCCTCAGATGGCCATGGACCTCAATTCCTCAGAATTTTCCTCCCAGGGTTATGGATGTGCCAGCCTTGTGCAACGTGTTTCTAACTAGATTATCCATCGGCAATATTGACTCAGTTTCATCCCTTTGGGCATTTCGTGCAAATTTATATTTTACACCTTTACATTTCTTTCTTCACCTTTTTATTAAACTATCAATTAGACGACTCCACCTACAACGTATTGCCACAGGTATCCTGGCCTCACTTGATCACCCCTCCACCACCAACTTAATACAAATCATTTTCACTATCCCAGTTCACTCCTGTTCTTTCCTATACATATTAGTGATGAAATAACTACAAAAAATGGCTAATTATTTAAACTGAGGTATTTACAAATTTCTTCTCTCAGAAGGCAATGAAATTTGTTTTCTCTAAGGGTACTGAATGCTAAATTATTAGATATATTTTCGGTGGATATAAATGAATATTTGAAAGGTTGAGGAATCGAGAGAACTGACACAGGAAAGGAGTTGAAGCCATCATAGATATGCTCTGATCATATTGAATGGTGGGGCAGAACTGAGGGGCCTAGAGCTGATCCCATTGCTGTGATAATATCTAATATCACAGATTCACAACCACATATCCAAAGCACGACGTTATCCACATTGAAGCGCCATCTATTGTAACTGGGTCCATTTCCATAAAGTGGCCTCCAGCCATTTGGTTTCAATTGAGTCGCTGTCATCCGATTACAATTTTGAATTGGCAAATGTTCCCTCAACATCTCCGTCCAGATCACTGATCCAGCAATGCTTCCTGCTGAATCTCACGTGAACCCTCACTGTTGAACCAAGGTCCATGTGGCTTCACGCTTAACAATAACGATGATCAGTTATTGAATCTTGCTGATTTCCCCATCAGAAATTAAAATCAGCATTTGCAGATGCTGGAAAATGGGAATAAAAGCAGAAAGCAATGGCAACACTCAGCAGGTCAGTCAGTTTCTCAGGGAAAATAAACAGAATCAACACAATGAAGACACAAAAGACTGTAGATACTCTTCCCCGACCTGTTCCATCTGCTCAGCTCTCCCATTTTTTTCACCCCCACCCTGTTTCCAGCATAATCAGAGACCCACACCACCCTGGTCAAACACTCATTTCACTGCTGCCATCGGGAAGAATGTACAGAAGCTTGAAAACTGTAACGTCCAGGTTCAGGAACAGCTTCTTCCATACCGCAATTCGGCTAGTAAACATCACAACCTTAAATAAGTTCTGAACTACATAGACTATTATTATTTTTATTGCACTATTTTTGTTTGTTTTTTGTGTACATATGTGTACAAGTGTGTGTATTTTCAGTATATATATATATATATATACACACACACACACACACACACACATACATATATCTACTCTAGATGTCAACTTATTTACATCAGCGAAACCAAGCGCAGGCTCGGCGATCGCTTCGCTGAACATCTGCGCTCGGTCCGCATTAATCAAACTGATCTCCCGGTGGCCGAGCACTTCAACTCCCCCTCCCATTCCCAGTCTGACCTTTCTGTCATGGGCCTCCTCCAGTGCCCACCGGAAATTGGAGGAACAGCACCTCATATTTCGCCTGGGCAGTTTGCAGCCCAGTGGTATGAACATCGACTTCTCCAACTTTAGATAGTTCCTCTGTCCCTCCCGTCCCCTCCTCCTTCCCAGATCTCCCTCTATCTTCCTGTCTCCACCTATATCCTTCCTTTGTCCCGCCCCCCCTGACATCAGTCTGAAGAAGGGTCTCGACCCGAAACGTCACCCATTCCTTCTCTCCCGAGATGCTGCCTGACCTGCTGAGTTACTCCAGCATTTTGTGAATAAATACCTTCGATTTGTACCAGCATCTGCAGTTACCTTCTTAAACTATATATATATCTCCATGATCTATATATATGTGTATTTGTGAGTATATATATATATACACACAATTAACTTTTTAATCTCTCTCGTAGTTTATATTATTTACAGTGTACTATTTTACGTATTATGGAAAGAAAGATTGGGTGACGTTTCAGGCCGAGACCCTTGAAGGGACTCGACCCAAAATGTTACCCATTCCTTCTATCCAATGATGCTGCCTGTCCCGCTGAGTTACCCCAGCAATTTTGTCTATCTTTAAAATAAATGGATGTCTGATAGTTGACATGGGATCTGAATGGCAGTAAATATTTTACATGCTTTTCACGTTCTGCTCTGCAAATAAGCTAAAATCTTTCAAACCTCTATAAAACAGCTTCCACCCTCAGTGATTCATATATGCATACCAATCTGTCTTGCCCTTCCCACAAGGTCTTGGTGGTGCAGTGGTTAAGTCACTGGACTCGTACACAAGGTTCTTGACAAGTGGATCCCAAGATCAAACATTTAGACTTACGGCCTTCTATTTTAAGATAGCATGATAAATGAATTGATAATTCTGTCAAAACAACTTGAGCTTTCAAAATATTTTACTTTGACTTTGCAGCTTATTAATCACAAAATTAAAGCATTAAATTAAAAATCAACTGACATAATAAGTGGCAGCACAGTTTCGTAGCAGTAGAGCTACTGCCTTACAGTGCCACAGACCCGGGTTCGTTCCTAACTACAGGTGCTTGTCTGTACGTTCTCCCTGTGACCTGCGTGGGTTTTCTCGGAAATCATCTCCCACACTTCAAAGACATACAGGTTTGTAGGCTAATTGGCTTGGTATAAATTGTCCCTAGTGTGTGTACAGTAGTGTTAAAGTGCGGGGATCGTTTGTCGGTGTGGGCACGGTATGCCAATGGGCCTGTTTTTGCACTATATCTGTAAACTACACTAAAACAAAGATTAAAAACAAAATGAAAGCATAAAATAAAATTCAAATTAATTCGTTGAACACACAATTAAAGCATCAAGTTAATATCAGATTAAATCATTGAATACAAAATTAAACACAAATCATAATAAATTTAATTAAAACAATCAATACAAATTAAGTCAAAGCCTCAAATAGAAATCAAATTACAACATCCAACACAATTAGTGACTTCCTGTGTGCTGAAATCTTCCAGCCACCATAAAGTATTGAGGTAAACCACATTAATTTGATGTAGAATAGAAAACCGGGCAGTTCTCACATTCATTATGAGAGATTGTGTAAATTTAAAACTTAATTCTCTTGAGCAATGAAAATCTTTCAGGCTATAGTGATGTGTAGATGTTTCAATGATTGAATGCATTTAAAATCGAGTTTTGAATTGGGGGAATAAAGTTATAAACAGCAACTACTACTACTACTACTTGTTTAGTCAAAGAAAAGGTAAACAGGATGTCAATTAAAACCTGTCTAATTACATCACAGCACAGTTTCAATCTTTCACGGCAAATTTTGGGCATTGGCTGGAGCTGGGGAACCGACATTGTAGACTATTGATCCAGAGACACAAGTTCAATTCCACAATGCAGTTTGGAGAATTTAAATTCAAGTTTCACAATTTATAGGAGTAGAATTAGGCCATTCGCCCATTCAGTCTACTCTGCCTCCCAATCCCATTTTCCTACCTTCAACCCATAACCATTGACAACTGTTCTAATCAAGAATTTGTCTATTTCTGTCGTTAAAATATCCACTGACTTGGCCTCCACAGCTCTCTGTGGCAATGAATTCCACAAATTAACTACCCTCTGACTAAAGAAGTTCCTCCTCACCTCCTTTCTAAAAGAGCGCCCTTTAATTCTGAGGCTATGACCTCTGGTCCGAGACTCTCCCACCAGTGGAAACATCCTTTCCACATCCACTTTATCTATGCCTTTCATTATTTTATGGTTCAATTATGTCTTCCCTCAATCTAAACCCCAGTGAATAGATGCCCAGGGCTGTCAAACCCTTACCATATGCTAACCCATGCATTCCTGAACACTCCATGACAATCTGGCTTGTTCATTGATAATCTATGGTGAGAGAGATCTACTACCCTTCACTGCCAAGCCTACTTGTGCCTAACGCCACCCAGTGCCGGTGATTAAAAAAAAAAAATCTAAAACAGAAATTGCTGGAAATAATTAGCAGGTCTGACCACATTGGTGGGAAGTGAAACAAAGTCAGTATCTCCTCCAGCCTCATCTACTGTATCTGCTGTTCCAGGTGTGGACTCCCATAAATCGGCGAGACCAAATGCAGTCTGGGTGATCATTTCACTGAACACGTTCGCTCAGTCCACCTTGGCCTACCCGATCTCCTGGTTACCAAACACTTAAACCACCCTTCTCATTCCCATACTGTCCTTTGTGTCCTGGGCCTCCTTCACTGCCAGAGTGAGGCCAATTGCAAATTGGAGGAAATACATCTCATAGTTTGCTTGGGCAGCTTACAACCCAGTGCTATGAATATTGATTTCTCAAACTTCAAGTAACCCTTGCATCCCCAATCACCCTAGTCATCTTATTAGTTTTACTGTCGTCCTGGTGAGTTTCAATGTTTGTATAACTTGTTATCACCTTCCCCACAGCGAACAATGGACCATTATGAGCTCCACCTTTCTTTGATCATCGTTGTTGGCTTTGATCTGTCTTTTTACATATCTTTCATTAATTTGTTCCATGTATCTTTTCATATCTCTTGGTTTCCTCTCCCCTGACTGATGCTGCCTGACCTGCTGAGTTACTCCAGCTTTTTGTGTCTATTTTCAGGTCAAAGACCCGATCAAGAGTTCTCTGATGTGAGATATTAACCCTGCTTCTCTTCCCACAGATGCAGCCTGACCTGCTGAGCAATTCCAGGTTGGCCTTGATTCAGGATCGGCCCCTGATTCAGAGGCAAATTAGGGATGCTCGTTAAATATCGGCATTGGCGGAATGTTCACATCCTGTGAGCAAATTAACAAAAATAAATTCAAATACAAATTCCCTGAGGTGAGGGGATAAAGATTTGAAAGAAACCAAGGGATAATTTCTTCATTCAGAGAGTGACATTGTTGACATAGAAAGCTGCAGAGGCGGGTAGAATGGCGACGTTTAAAAGACATTTAGATTGGTACATAGGTAGGAAGGTTTTTGATGGATTTGGGCCATATATAGGCAAAAGGACTAGCTCAGTTGTAAAACCTGTTCGACATAGACAAGTGTGTCAAGTCAACACTTATGGGAGATTTCAACATGCAGGTAGACTGGGAAAATCAGGTTGGAAATGGACCCCAGGAAAGAGAGTTTGTAGAGTGCCTTCGAGATGGATTCTTAGAACAGCTTGTACTGGAGCCTACCAGGGAGAAGGCAATTCTGGATTTAGTGTTGTGTAATGATCCTGATCTGATAAGGGGACTAGAGGTAAAAGAGCCATTAGGAGGCAGTGATCACAACATGATAAGTTTTACTCTGCAAATGGAAAGGCAGAAGGGAAAATCGGAAGTGTCGGTATTACAGTATAGCAAAGGGGATTACAGAGGCATGAGGCGGGAGCTGGCCAAAATTGATTGGAAGGAGGCCCTAGCAGGGAAGACGGTAGAACAGCAATGGCAGGTATTCCTGGGAATAATGCAGAGGTTGCAGGATCAATTTATTCCAAAGAGGTGGAAAGACTCTAAGGGGAGTAAGAGACACCTATGGCTGACGAGGGAAGTCAGGGACAGCATAAAAATTAAGGAGAGGAAGTATAACATAGCAAAGAAGAGTGGGAAGACAGAGGATTGGGACTCTTTTAAAGAGCAACAAAAGTTAACTAAAAAGGCAATACGGGGAGAAAAGATGAGGTACGAGGGTAAACTAGCCAATAATATAAAGGAGGATAGCAAAAGTTTTTTTAGGTACGTGAAGAGGAAAAAAATAGTCAAGGCAAATGTGGGTCCCTTGAAGACAGAAGCAGGGAAATTTATTATGGAGAACAAAGAAATGGCAGACGAGTTAAACCGTTACTTTGGATCTGTCTTCACTGAGGAAGATACACACAATCTCCCAAATGTTCTAGGGGCCGGAGAACCTAGGGTGATGGAGGAACTGAAGGAAATCCACATTAGGCAGGAAATGGTTTTGGGTAGACTGATGGGACTGAAGGCTGATAAATCCCCAGGGCCTGATGGTCTGCATCCCAGAGTACTTAAGGAGGTGGCTCTAGAAATAGTGGAAGCATTGGAGATCATTTTTCAATGTTCTATAGATTCAGGATCAGTTCCTGTGGATTGGAGGATAGCAAATGTTATCCCACTTTTTAAGAAAGGAGGGAGAGAGAAAACGGGGAATTATAGACCAGTTAGTCTGACATCAGTGGTGGGGAAGATGCTGGAGTCAATTATAAAAGACGAAATTGCTGAGCATTTGGATAGCAGTAACGGGATCATTCCGAGTCAGCATGGATTTACGAAGGGGAAATCATGCTTGACAAATCTACTGGAATTTTTTGAGGATGTAACTAGGAAAATTGACAAGGGAGAGTCAGTGGATGTGGTGTACCTCGACTTTCAGAAAGCCTTCGACAAGGTCCCACATAGGAGATTAGTGGGCAAAATTAGGGCACATGGTATTGGGGGTAGGGTACTGACATGGATAGAAAATTGGTTGACAGACAGAAAGCAAAGAGTGGGGATAAATGGGTCCCTTTCGGAATGGCAGGCAGTGACCAGTGGGGTACCGCAAGGTTCGGTGCTGGGACCCCAGCTATTTACGATATACATTAATGACTTAGACGAAGGGATTAAAAGTACCATTAGCAAATTTGCAGATGATACTAAGTTGGGGGGTAGTGTGAATTGTGAGGAAGATGCAATAAGGCTGCAGGGTGACTTGGACAGGTTGTGTGAGTGGGCGGATACATGGCAGATGCAGTTTAATGTAGATAAGTGTGAGGTTATTCACTTTGGAAGTAAGAATAGAAAGGCAGATTATTATCTGAATGGTGTCAAGTTAGGAGGAGGGGGAGTTCAACGAGATCTGGGTGTCCTAGTGCATCAGTCAATGAAAGGAAGCATGCAGGTACAGCAGGCAGTGAAGAAAGCCAATGGAATGTTGGCCTTCGTAACAAGAGGAGTTGAGTATAGGAGCAAAGAGGTCCTTCTACAGTTGTACCGGGCCCTGGTGAGACCGCACCTGGAGTATTGTGTGCAGTTTTGGTCTCCAAATTTGAGGAAGGATATTCTTGCTATGGAGGGCGTGCAGCGTAGGTTCACTAGGTTAATTCCCGGAATGGCGGGACTGTCGTATGTTGAAAGGCTGGAGCGATTGGGCTTGTATACACTGGAATTTAGAAGGATGAGGGGGGATCTTATTGAAACATATAAGATAATTAGGGGATTGGACACATTAGAGGCAGATAACATGTTCCCAATGTTGGGGGAGTCCAGAACAAGGGGCCACAGTTTGAGAATAAGGGGTAGGCCATTTAGAACGGAGATGAGGAAGAACTTTTTCAGTCAGAGGGTGGTGAAGGTGTGGAATTCTCTGCCTCAGAAGGCAGTGGAGGCCAGTTCGTTGGATGCTTTCAAGAGAGAGCTGGATAGAGCTCTTGAGGATAGCGGAGTGAGGGGGTATGGGGAGAAGGCAGGAACGGGGTACTGATTGAGTGATCAGCCATGATCGCATTGAATGGCGGTGCTGGCTCGAAGGGCTGAATGGCCTACTCCTGCACCTATTGTCTATTGTCTATTGTCTAAGTCAATTTTATTTGTATAGCACATTTAAAAACAACCCACGTTGACCAAAGTGCTGTACATCAGTTCAGGTACTAAGAACAAACATACAATGGCACACAAACATAACAGCACATACATAAACAGTTCACAGCGCCCCCTCAGAGGGCCTCAAACGCTAGGGAGTAGAAATAGGTTTTGAGCCTGGACTTAAAGGAGTCGATGGAGGGGGCAGTTCTGATGGGGAGAGGGATGCTGTTCCACAGTCTAGGAGCTGCAACTGCAAAAGCGCGGTCACCCCTGAGCTTAAGCCTAGACTGTGGGATAGTCAGTAGCCCCAAGTCGGCTAACCTGAGGGACCTGAAGATAGAGTGGTGGGTTAGAAGATTATTGATATGGGGGGGGGGGGGGGGGGGCAAGCCTGTTTTGGGCTCTGTGTGTGAATAGGAGGAGCTTGAAGTTGATTCTGTACTGTACTGGGAGTCAGTGGAGAGAGGCCAGAATCGGGGTGATGTGGTACGAAGCTGGAAGAAACTGGCTTTTACCACAGCGTTACATGACGATATGATTGCATTTATTCTTGCTACCTTAATGAATCACTTCAAAATTTCAACCCTGACTTCTTCAATATCTTGGCCACACAATTGAATTGATCTCTACAACAGTCCCAATTCATTGTGGGGTGATTTAGTAGGTGCATTTCCAGGGAGCAGCCATATTATTATTGGTGTTGTGTGACACTCTGAAGAATAGCTAGGAATGTTTAAATAATATATTCAGCATCTGCATGATCATAAAATGTAGCAGGATCCTAGTGCCCTCAGGATGTCACACCTTTTTCCCTACCTTTTACTTGATAATACTCCCTAACTCTGAAAGAGAAGCTCAAAGCATGTTAACAATCAGCTATAAAATTACCATCTGTTGACGTTAGTCTGTTAATCATCAACAAGGATTATTTGTTGCAACCTCTATATTAATTGTCCTGCTCATTAAGCAAGGCACACTTCAGATTATCACCAGTAGATAGTTTAACTTCTCTGATCAAGGCATGTCCTCCTGTCTATCTCAAGTGGAATGATAGGTAAGAATATTTCTCGTTCCAGCACAGATTCATCTGATGGAACTGATGTCTGGGAAGTGCAATGTAATAGGTGTTCTCAAAGAATCAGACAAAGGTACGGTACAGAAACAAACGCTTCAGCCCATCGAGTTCACATCATGGATGAATGAATACTTACAAACATCAAACCTCCGTTTTTACACCATTTCACCCTAACCCATTTCATTCTCCACACATTCCTATCAATCCCTCCAAATTCACCCCCTCCTACACCATGGTTGCAATTTAAATTGGTAAATTAATGTATCAACTGTTCTCTACGTTATGGAAACAAACTGCCGATGTTGGTTTACAAAGGACGCAAAAGGCATCTATCCATGTTCTCCAGGGATGCTGCCTGAACTGCTGTGGTCCTACAGCACGTTGTGTCCTTGTTTGATCTGTGCATTGCTTGAACACGTGACTGTTATCCAGGTGGAATAACAAATAATGATGGTCCTGTCCAATCAATGACGTGCCTTGAAAATCAGGCAGGTCATGTCAAGTCAAGTTCATTGTCGTTTGCACAAGTATGGTGAGGCAAAGGTACACGGGAAACCTTGCTCGCAGCAGCATCACGCAGAGGGTGGTGAGTACATGGAAAGAGCTGCCAGAGGAGGTACTTGAGGTAGGAACAGAAACAACATTTTAAACGTCATTTGGACATGTACACGGACAGGAAATGTGTAGAGGAATATGGCCAATCGCAAGTAAATGGAACTAGCTTAGATGGGTCTTGGTTAGCATGGGAGGGTTGGTCCCAGTTGTATAACACCATGAAGCAACCAGCACAACCCTAATCCTACCTCAGCAACGGAACACTATGGATCACATTTTCCACTACCATAGTTTTTTTTTCTCTAATTGTTTTTTGCAATAATATCCTGTTTATTTACACACTTTTTCCCCCCATTTTTACCGACTTTTACACCACCATAGCTGTTTCGTTCTCAATGAGCATGACAGGCAATTCAGATAAACACACAAAAACATAATTTATATATAAATTACACGTAAAATTCTGTAAGGTGGTAAAAAGGAAAAAAAAGTATGCAAAAAGCAGGACATTATTTCAAAACACAAATAGAGAAAAGGGACTATGGTGGTTGAAAAGATGGTCCATAGTGTTCTATTGCTGTGGTAGCTTTAGCGTTTAACTGGTTGGTTCGAGAACCTGATAGTTGTAGGAAAGTACACCTACAGACATTACAGTCTGGTTTGGGAACAGCTCTGCCCAGGACAGGATGGCCCTGCAGAGAGTAGTGCGTTCGGCAGAATGCACCATGGGAACTACACTCGTCCCCCTGCAGGACCTATACATCAGGAGGTGCAGATCCAGAGCAAGCAAGATCATGAGGGACCCCTGCCACCCCAGTAACGGACTCTTCCAGATGCTACGATCAGGCAAACGCCTCCGCTGTCACGCTGTGAAAACGGAGAGGATGAGACGGAGCTTCTTCCCACAGGCCATCAGGACTGTCAACTTTTATAACCCCAGAGACTAAATTTTTGTCGACACTAATAGTAACGTATTAACTTTATTTATATGCTGTAACTGTAATTCTTTTTGTGCACAACCCGCAGGCATTGCCACTTTCATTTCACTACACATCGTGTATGTGTATGTGACAAATAAATTTGACTTGACTTGACTTGACTTGTGTAATCATTGTATTTACTTTAAAGGGATGATCACAAACCCTACCAACGTGTTGTTTTTTTTCTCCCTCCCTTGTTTGGACCAGTAGTGTGAAGCTCTATCATCACCAAATCCAAGTGTGTTGTGACATGTCTGTCTATCAGCATATGTCTGCCCTGTCAACACGGTTGGTGTATTATGGGAATGGAATTTTTAAAACGTGCAACTGTCTCTGAACTTTATTTCCACGCATCTTTCACAGTCCCTCTCTCTCTCTCTACCCAAACTACCCTCTTTGCCGTCTGGTTTGAGGCTGGCTGGTTTACATTACGATACCATGGAACTTTATTTATCCCAGGAGGGAAATTGGCCTGCCAACGGTCATAAAACATAATAAGATATATGAAACATGAAATTAAAGTGACGAGTGGAAAGTCCAGGATTCGGGATGTGCAAAGATTGCGGGGGGTGGGGGGGAATCAGTCTACCACACGACCGAAGGGGGAGGAGTTGTACAGTTTAATAGCCACAGAGAAAAAGGATCTCCTTGTGGCATCTGTGCTGCATCTTGGTGGAACCAGACTGTTGCTGAAGGTGCTCCTCAGGTTGACCAGTGTGTCATGGAGGGGTGAGCTGTATTGTCCAAGATGCTCCGCAGTTTCATGAGCATCCTCCCCTCCAAGACCACCTCCAGTAAATCCAGCTCCACCCCCAGGATGGAGTCAGCACTTCCTGATGAGCTTGGTAATTCTGAGGGCGTCCGCGGCCTTCGTCCTGCCACGCCAGCGCATGACAGCGAAGAAGATGGCACTGGCCATCAGCGTGTGCTGCCCTGTGCACACAACTGATCCGTTCCATGCCAGGAAGTCAGCAAATTCATCCGTAGCAAAGCTCCTCCCATTGTATCTTCACAGGGAACTCTGGGAAATGACGTGCAAAAATGATGTTGTGAATAGGAAGAAACTGCAGTTGCTGGTTTAAACCAAAGATAGACACAAAATGCTGGAGTAAGTCAGCGGGACAGGCAGCATCTCTGGAGAAAAGGAATTGCTGACAATAGACAATAGACAATAGACAATAGGTGCAGGAGTAGGCCATTCAGCCCTTCGAGCCAGCACAGCCATTCAATGCGATCATGGCTGATCATTCTCAATCAGTACCCCGTTCCTGCCTTCTCCCCATACCCCCTAACACCGCTATCCTTAAGAGCTCTATCCAGCTCTCTCTTGAAAGCATCCAACGAACTGGCCTCCACTGCCCTCTGAGGCAGAGAATTCCACACCTTCACCACTCTCTGACTGAAAAAGTTCTTCCTCATCTCCGTTCTAAATGGCCTACCCCTTATTCTTAAACTGTGGCCCCTTGTTCTGGACTCCCCCAACATTGGGAACATGTTTCCTGCCTCTAATGTGTCCAATCCCCTAATTATCTTATATGTTTCAATAAGATCCCCCCTCATCCTTCTAAATTCCAGTGTTTTTGGTCGAGACCCTTCTTCAGACGGCTTGGGCTTTGAAACTGTCACTTGAACTGTGTAAGTATCCATAGGACTGGCCGATACCCAACTGCAACGTCAATCTGCTGAAAGTCATGATAGTTTATGCCATGAATGGACCTTTGACATCTTGTCTACCAATATCATATCCAAGGTTTGTTTGGCCAGGATATTGTGGAGCTACGAGATGGCTCTTCAGATGCTCTGACATCAGGTACAACCCTTCACAATGTTCTCCAATTCCAGTTCACCAGATCAAACTTGGTTGACACAAAGAGCTGGAGTAACTCAACGGGACAGACAGCATCTCTGGTGAGAAGGAATGGGTGACATTTCGGGTCGAGACTCTTCTTCAGCATCTGAAGAAGGGTCTCAACTCGAAACATCACCCATTCCTTCTCTCCAGAGATGCTGCCTGGCCCGCTGAGTTGTCCCAGCTTTTTGTGTCTTTCTTCAGTTTAAACCAGCATCTGCTGTTCCCTCTGGCACAATTAAAAATTGGTATTGGTTTTGGTGTTATTATTGGTTTACAAATGTCAAGTGCACCAAGATAAAGTGGAAAAACACAAAACAGTGTGCTATCCAGGCAGATCACAACACACATGAGCACACCAGGTAGCATAAAAGAGCAAATAAACATAGTGCCGAATACAGTGTTACAACTGTAGGTAAAGTGCAGATGAAAGAAACAGTGCAAGGGTCTCAATTAGGTAGATTGGGGGATCAGTAATACATTGTTAGCCTCTAAGAGGTCTGCTCAAGAGTCTGATAACACAGAGGAAGATTTTGTCCTTGAATCTGGTAGTATAGGCTTCCAAGCTTTTGTATTTTCTGTCCAACGGGACAGGAGAGGAGAGGGAATAATTGGGGTGTGAGTGGTCATTGATTATGTTGGCTGGTTTCCTGAGGCAGTGATGGAGGCTGGTTTGCATGGTGGATGAACTGGTAAATTGGCTGATATGTCATTAAACTGTTTCTGAATAGTCAGATGGAAAGAAAACATGCTGTTTGACCCATCAAGTCCTTGCAACCCACATGGCATTTGTTTAAACTAATCGCATTATATTTACCTAATTTCCAATAACTAACCCCAGATTCTATGACTCAGGGCAGCTCAGTGCCTTAGCTGGTAAAGGCGCTGCCTCATAGTGCCAATGACCAGTGTTCGATCCTAACCTCAGCTGCTGTCTGTGTGGAGTTTGCACGTTTGCATGGGTTTTTCTCCAAGTGCTTCGGTTTCCACCCACATTAGGAGGTTGCAGGGTGCCTTGGACAGGTTGAGTGAGTGGGCAGATGCATGGCAGATGCAGTATAATGTAGAAAAATGTGAGATTATCCACTTTGGTGGCAAAAAAGAGGAGGCAGATTATTATCATCTCTCTGAGCACCGGTTCCCCTCAGGGCTATGTCCTGAGTCCACTGTTGTCTACCCTGCTGACCCACGACTGTTGTGCCAGGTTCAGTACAAACCACATCATGAAGTTCGCAGATGACACAACAGTGGTGGGCCTTATCCGTGACGACAATGAACTGGCTTACAGGGAGGAGATGAAACAACTGGTAGACTGGTGGAACACAAGCAATCTGGTCCTGAATGTCGACAAAACAAAGGAGATCGTTGACTTCAGGAGAAACCGGAGCAGTCACACACCACTCCACATCAGTGACACCGCTGTGGAGGTATTCAGTAGCACTAAGTTCCTGGGGGTGAAGATAACAGACGGTCCCTAAACACTGCATCTCTAGTCAAGAGAGCCCAGCAGCGTTTGCACTTTCTACGCCGGATGAGAAGAGCACACCTTCCCCCATCCCATCCTCACCACTTTCTACAGGGGCACCATAGAGAGCATACTGACCAACTGCATCTCTGTCTGGCTTGGGGACTGCAAAGCCTCAGGCTGGAAGTCCGTGCAGAGAGTGGTGAGGACGGCTGAGAAAATCATCAACTAGATGCAGGAAAAATGTTCCCAATGTTGGGGGAGTCTAGAACCAGGGGCCACAGTCTAAGAATAAAGGGGAGGCCATTTAAAACTGAGGTGAGAAGAAACGTTTTCACCCAGAGAGTTGTACATTTCCACAGAAAGCAGTGGAGGCCAATTCACTGGATGAATTTAAAAGAGAGTTAGATAGAGCTCTAGGGGCTGGTGGAATCAGGGGATATGGGGAGAAGGCAAGCACTGGTTACTGATTGTGGATGACCAGCCATGATCACAATGAATGACGGTGCTGGCTCAAAGGGCCAAATGGCCTCCTCCTGCATCTATTTTCTATGTTTTCTATCCCAAAGACGTGCAGTTTTGCAGGTTAATTGGCCTCGGTAAATTGGCACTTGTGTGTAGGGAGTGGATGAGAACGTGGAATAACATAGAACTAATGTGAACGGACGATCAATGGTTGGCGTGGATTTGGTGGGCTGAAGGGCCTGTTTCCAAGCTGTATCTTTCAATCAATCTATGCACTAGGGGAAAATTACAGCAGGTAATTAACCTACCATCCTGCTCATCTTTGGGATTTGCGGGTGGATAGGGGCAGGGAAACAGGAGCACCTAGAGGGAAACCATGATATCACAGGGAGAAAATACAATGTCCGCCAACAGCACAGAAGGTCCGGATCAAACCCAGGTCTCTGGATCTGAGGCAGTGGCTCTACAGCTGTGCTACCCTTGTGATGCAACAACAATTCAAGGTCCAGAACAGCAACACAATTCTCACTGTGGCTTTCTCTGTAGTTTGGCAACGTAATGCCAACTTCACATTCTCCTTTCCTGCCCACTGGACGCGTTCACACATCGTCAAGAGGGTGTTGCATTTCATCATTACAACCAGCTGTTGTGTTGCACCTGCATTCTACCTGTAACACAGTGTCACCCAGAACAGTATCTCACATGGAACAGAAACACTGACCATGGCCCGATTCTCTATGCTGATTGTATGGTCCATTCTTGTTCTCCAGAATCTGTTAACTTTCATCTCTGATCTCTGCAGTTGTAGAGTCATTATTTACATTTCAAGTGTATCCCCTTGAAATCTCCAAAACTCCCTTCCAAAGCTGTGTGAAATTTTAAATTCCCAGCTTGTGGATTCCAGAGTCGGTAGCTAAACCTCAATGCAAAGCCATTCAGCCACGCATTTTCATCCTTAATCGTTTAGTTGATATATGCACCAGGAATGGAACAATGCAATTCTTACGTGCTTCAGCTTTACAGGCACATTAAATGCAACAACATAACAAATAAATGCACAATAAATGATCAGCTCCACTCCATAAGCCTGACCATGACAGTGCCAGCTAAAATACATTGTGCAACCTTCGTAATGCAATGTCCGTGATAGTTTGTTGCTGAGGTAGGGTTGTGGTTGGGGATGTTCAGGGTAGTTGAAGGGAAGAAGCCGTTTTGAACCTGGAGATCACTGTTTTCAGACTCTTGCACCTTCTTCCCATTGGTAACAGCCAGCTGAGAGCATGCCATACAGTGATGCATCACACGACAATATCAATGGCTTTGCCAGAATAGTGATGGTGGAGAAACTGAGAAACCTTGAGTAAATCTCAGCATTCTTCAGTGCATTGATGTACAGAGTGATCTTGGGTTGTCAGTCTACAGCTCCCAGAATGTGGTTGCTCAAGTGGGTAGGAGGCATATGGCATGTTTGCCTTCCTTGGTCTTGATGTTGAGTATAAAAGGTGGGAAGTCGTACTGTGTAAAAACTTTGGTTATGCCACATTTGGAGTATTGTATGCAGATCTGGCTGCCATACTGCAGAAGAGACTGCAGAAGAGATTCACCAGGATATTGCTAGGATTAGAACTGTAAGGAATTGGACAAATAGTACCATAGTGTCCTGCAGCATGGAAACAAGTCCTTCTAGCCAAACTGTCCATGCTGACCAAGATGTCTCATCTAAGCCAGTCCCATTTGCCCATGTTGGCCCATATCTCTCTAATTTTTCCAGTCCAAATGCCTTTTGAATAATTGTTATTGTATCTGCCTCAATGATCTCCTTTGTCGGCTTGTTCCAATAGACAATAGACAATAGACAATAGGTGCAGGAGGAGGCCATTCGGCCCTTCGAGCCAGCACCGCCATTCAATGTGATCATGGTTGATCATTCTCAAGCAGTACCCCGTTCCTGCCTTCTCCCCATGCCCCCTGACTCCGCTATCCTTAAGAGCTCTATCTAGCTCTCTCTTGAATGCATTCAGAGAATTGGCCTCCACTGCGTTCTGAGTAGGCAACACTGCTCTTCTGGCCTGCCCCGCCATTCAAAAGGTCATCATTAATCCTTGACTTCACCCTTGACAATAATAACATTTAAAAGACATTTGGATAGATACATGGATAAGAAAATCTTAGAGGGATAGGGGCTAGATGCTAGCAAATGGAACTAGTTTTAGTGGTGCATTGTGGTCATAAATGGCATATTTCCGTGCTGTATGAATCCAAGACTCTCTGTAACCTCATGCTCCTTCCCATTCTAATATCACTCACCAAATTTAACCTTGAACCTACTCATTAAGTGGGGGTAGACCATTCCAGAGGCATAGAATTCTACAGCCCATGTATCAATACTAGCCGTCAATTAGATATCAATACGAATCCCATTCACCAGCATTTGGGTTGCAGCCTATAATGTTCTGTTGATTCAAGTACAAGTCTAGGTACTTGTTAAATGTTGAGAGAGTACCTACTTTCACAACTTTCTCAGAAACTGCATTCCAGATGACAACCACCCAGAGACTCCTGATCCTCTGAGAAAGTAAATTTCCACTCATTCAATCTTAAATGGACAGTCTCTTGTCTGCAGGTTGATACATTGTTCCGAGTGAGCAACTGAGTGGGAGTTGATAGGGAAGTGGGGAGAATTAAATAGAGTTAAGTCCAAAGACGTACAGGTTTGTAGGTTAATTGGCTGGGTAAATGTAAAAATTGTCCCTAGTGGGTGTAGGATAGTGTTAATGTACGGGGATCACTGGGCGGCACGGACTTGGAGGGCCGAAAAGGCCTGTTTCCGGCTGTAGATATATGATATGATATGATATGAAGGGTCATGGACTTGAGAGGCTATTAGCTTCTCTCTCTGCAGACGCTGCCTGACTCACTGAGTGTTTCCAGCAATTCCGGTATATATTCCGTTTTATCTTCCATTGGGCTACGCTTGCATTATAAAGATGTGCTGGCTGATGAAATGGCCGTTGCACACCACTATGTGTAAGCAGAGAAGTGAGGAGAATGGTGGGGCAGGAGATTCAGAGAGGAGTCGATAGGTGTGTGAGAGAGAATAGTTTACAGGGCCAAAACGTATGGCATGGTATGAGAGCATATGGACTCAAATGGTTTCTTTACATGTCCTGAGGAAATATGGGAAACAGTGTGAAAGTATCAACTTCTCTGCTAGTAAAAATGATTGTGTAAAGTGCACTTAGACAACCCTCGGGTAATGTACAACCTCATGGTTTCTGTTGAGGATGTGGCTAGCAAAGAGTTTTTGGGTGTGAGTAGTGCACACTAAGCTGGGACAAGCCCTCCCTCAAAGTGCTGGGCAAATGTTGATAGGGCAGGAAAAAGGGGCCAGTGAAACTGAACAGATCAATAGGTGATGTTATCGATCTACATGAAGAAATTGTGCTGCAAACATCAATTTTGTTTTGTGCAACGTTGTCAAGTTCTTTGCAATTTTGTGTTGGTGCCTCGTGCATGGTCATTTGTAGCGTAACTTGCTAGAAGTAAATTGCCCCAATTGTTGGTAACGACCTTTGTGAGTTATCCAAGCACGTGGTTGTTGGTGTCAATCCTCATGCATCGATGAGTTGACACATGCCCTACCCACAGTAGTGCGAGAAAAGAAACGTGCGAACACGAACAAGGAACCAAAGCCTGGAAAGTTACCATATAACCATATAACCATATAACAATTACAGCACGGAAACAGGCCCGTTCGGTCCTACCAGTCCACGCCGACCACTTTCTCTGACCTAGTCTCATCTACCTGCTCTCAGACCATAACCCTCCAATCCCCTCCTATCCATATACCTATCCAATTTACTCTTAAATAATAAAATCAAGCCTGCCCCCACCACTTCCACCGGAAGCCCATTCCATACAGCCACCACCCTCTGAGTAAAGAAGTTACCCCTCATGTTACCCCTAAACCTTTGTCCCTTAATTCTGAAGTTATGTCCCCTTGTTGGAATCTTCCCCACTCTCAAAGGGAAAAGCCTACCCACGTCAACTCTGTCCGTCCCTCTTAAAATTTAAAAAACCTCTATCAAGTCCCCCCTCAACCTTCTACACTCCAAAGAATAAAGACCCAACCTGTTCAACCTCTCTCTGTAGCTTAAGTGCTGAAACCCAGGCAACATTCTAGTAAATGTCCTCTGCACCCTCTCTATTTTGTCGACATCCTTCCTATAATTTGGCGACCAGAACTGCACACCATACTCCAGATTCGGCCTCACCAATGCCTCACATTACCTCTGCCTCATCAGAAAAACAGGTTCATATGACATTACTTTAGTTGTTCCTCTATGGAGAGAGTTAACACCCGTCGTTGGGGCCCATATGGTGCAAGAAACTCAAGCTCTAACACAGTTTGTCTGGCTTCCAGCTCCCCCAAAGAGGTAATAAGTTAAACACTTTCCAAAATTTGCCTCGGCAAGATTTATGACCATCTTGGTCTGAATCATAATTCTCACTGTTCACTCACTGTTCAAGAACCTGCTTTTAATAACTCTGATGACACAAACAAGATGTGGCACACATCATGCAGTTACTGGCAGAGGACAACGCAGTTCTCTGCTCAACATTCCTCAGGTTGATAGATAAACACCGTGCTTCCACGCACTGCATCCCTAGCACTGTATAGGAAGGAATTACAGATGCCGGGCACAAAATGCTGGAAGAACTCAGCAGGACAGGCGACATCTCTGGATCTACAGAGATGCTGCCTGTCCTGCTGAGTTCCTCCAGCATTTTTGTATCTATCCCGGGCACTGTGTTAGATTCCACCTCACGGTGAGGTACTATCATATCATATCATATCATATATATACAGCCGGAAACAGGCCTTTTCGGCCCACCAAGTCCGTGCCGCCCAGCGATCCCCGTACATTAACACTATCCTACACCCACTAGGGACAATTTTTACATTTACCCAGCCAATTAACCTACATACCTGTACGTCTTTGGAGTGTGGGAGGAAACCGAAGATCTCGGAGAAAACCCACGCAGGTCACGGGGAGAACGTACAAACTCCTTACAGTGCAGCACCCGTAGTAATAACTATGGTAACAACAGCACCTGTTGGTGATAACCATATAACAACTACAGCACGGAAACAGGCCCATTCGGCCCTACCAGTCCACGCCGACCACTCTGTCTGACCTAGTCTCATCTACCTGCTCTCAGACCATAACCCTCCAATCCCCTCTCATCCATCTACCTATCCAATTTACTCTTAAATAATAAAATCGAGCCTGCCTCCACCTCTAATAAGGGAAGTGCCTCTAATAAGGGAAGTGATTCTATGTTCAGCGAATGAGAAAGACAAGGAAAAAGAAACTGGCATTAGAAATATCGCAAAATCCTATCAGCTATGATGGAAACTGTTGGAAATGATCAGCAGGCCGGCCAGCATTGGCAAAGAGAGGACTATTGTAAATGTTTTGGGTCTGGGGACCTTTTGTCAGAAATGGAAAAATAAAAAAGACAAGTTACTTTTTAATATTGGAGAAGGTAGAGAAGGGATGATAGGAATCTCGGCACGGTGGCGCAGCGGTAGAGTTGCTGCTTTACAGCGAATGCAGCGCCGGAGACTCAGGTTCGATCCTGACTACGGGTGCTGCACTGTAAGGAGTTTGTACGTCCTCCCCGTGACCTGCGTGGGTTTTCTCCGAGATCTTCGGTTTCCTCCCACACTCCAAAGACGTACAGGTATGTAGGTTAATTGACTGGGTAAATGTAAAAAATTGTCCCTAGTGGGTGTAGGATAGTGTTAATGTGTGGGGATCGCTGGGCGGCGCGGACTTGGTGGGCCGAAAAGGCCTGTTTCCGCGCTGTATATATATGATATGATATGATAATATCTCTGAGAGAGCGAGATCAGGTGGAATAATTAATATCTGTGACTGATCGAAATCCCGCTGTATCTCAACAGCTTTCCTTGTTGTCTGTAACTTCACCAATGTTGCTGTCATCTGTATTTTTCCGAATGAACCCATCCATATTTAAGCCCAAGACATTTACATTGAGATGCATTGAAGGAGGTGATGTATTCCATCAAAACTTATTTTTATTTCAAGGCTATACTTCATGCATAATATACATGGCAAATATAATTAGTGCACAACTTTTCACCTCAAAACATCCTCTTACTATCCAATTATTGACTTATTATTGTCATGTGCACCAAGATAAAGTGAAAACATATGTGTTATCCAGGCAAATCATACATACATGAGTGCAACAGGTCATGCAAAAAAAAAGAGAAACAGAGTGCAGAGTTTTTGTATTGCAGCTGAAGAAAAAGTGCAAGTGCCGAAATGAGCTAGATTGGAAGATTGGGAAGTTCATCCCGACCTAGGAGAGGTCCGTTCAAGAGTCTGATAACGGCGGGGAAGAAGCTGATCTTGAATCTGGTGGTACATGCTTTCAGACTTTTATATTTTCTGCTCAGCGGGAAAAGGGAGAAGAGAGAATAACCAGTGTGATTGGTCTCTGATTATGTTGGCTGCTTTGCCAAAGCAGCATGGAGAATAGATGGCTTGATGGGTTGGGGCAGGGTGGAGGCTAGTTTGTGCGATGGACAAGGCTGCATCATTTTTGAACCACCCTGCACAACTCTCTGTAATTGTCTGCAGCAGTCTTAGGCAGAGCAGTTGCCAAACCAGCTGTGGTACATCCCAATAGGATGCTTCCTCTGGTTTATCTATAGAAATTGGAAAGCATCTTTGGAGACCTGCCAAATCTCCTCAGACTTCTGAGGAAATAAAGGCAGCAGTGTGCTTTCTTGGACCAGGCCAAATTATTGGTGATGTTTACGCCCAAGTGCTCGACGTTATTGACCATTTCAACCCCACACATGTTTCTTCCTTAAACATCACATCCGTGAAGCTTTGGAGAGGCAATTCCGCTGGACCCAGTCTCTCAGTGTCCAGTGATGGCAGGATCTTCGAATATGGTCCTTTCACACTGAGCCTTTGAAGTGACTGCACCAAGCTTCAGTGTGTCGCCTGGTGCAAACTCCTGCCCTCCTGTATTAGTTTAGTTTAGTTTATTATCACATAAATTAGTGCAGTGTATGTATTAGTAATAGTTCACGTAATACAGTGAAAAGCTTTTGTTGCTTTTCACAGTATGTGCCTAGGCAACATTTCCTTGCAGACAGTTCTGAGACAGGGCCGTCTTAACGCATGGGCCTGATGGGCACTTGCCCGGGGCCCCACGAGCATAGGGGCCCCATGCTGATCTGTGTATGTTAAGTGACTTGCAATAAATAAATACTACTTTAAAAATGTAGGTTCAATAAGTGCTTTTTTCGCAACATTTTCGGTCCCTAAGTGCTTCTCACAGCAATCTGTAAGCGCTTTTCGCAACAATGTAGCACCCTATGTCCATCGCTAAGTGCTTTCCGGTAAGTGCTTTTTGCCGGCACGACAGGGGGGGGCTGGTAGGGAAAGGGGGGTGGGGGAGAGTAACGGTAGGGGCCCCAGTACACTGCTTTGCCCGGGGTCCCATAATGCTGTAAAAACGGTCCTGTTCTGAGAGAATTGCTTATTTTGTAAAAGTGCCAAGAATATGCTTTATTCATAATATACACACTAAATACGATCAGGATACATAATCAGATTTAGTCAATAGACAATAGACAATAGGTGCAGGAGTAGGCCATTCGGCTCTTCGAGCCAGCACCACCATTCAATGTGATCATGGCTGATCATTCTCAATCAGTACCCCGTTCCTGCCTTCTCCCCATACCCCCTGACTCCGCTATCCTTAAGAGCTCTATCTAGCTCTCTCTTGAAGGCATTCAGAGAATTGGCCTCCACTGCCTTCTGAGGCAGTGAATTCCACAGATTTACAACTCTGACTGAAAAAGCTTTTCCTCATCTCTGTTCTAAATGGCCTACCCCTTATTCTTAAACTGTGGCCCCTGGTTCCAACGTTGGGAACATGTTTCCTGCCTCTAACGTGTCCAACCCCTTAATAATCTTATATGTTTCGATAAGATCCCCTCTCATCCTTCTAAATTCCAGTGTATACAAGCCTAGCCACTCCAGTCTTTCAACATATGACAGTCCCGCCATTCTGGGAATTAACTAGTAAACCTAAGCTGCACACCCTCAATAGCAAGAATATCCTTCGTCAAATTTGGAGACCAAAACAGCACACAGTATTCCAGGTGCGGTCTCACTGGGGCTCTGTACAACTGCAGAAGGACCTCTTTGCTCCCATACTCAACTCCTCTTGTTATGAAGGCCAACATTCCATTGGCTTTCTTCACTGCCTGCTGTACCTGCATGCTTCCTTTCAGTGACTGATGCACTAGGACACCCAGATCTCATTGTACGCCTCCTTTTCCTAACTCAATAGTCAACAGTCGTTTATTTGTCACATACACATAAATGTGTAGTGAAATGAAACATTACCCGCAGTTCAACAATAAGACCAATAAGAATAATCAATAAAAATGCAATTTCACACACAATCATAAACTAACACCAAACAAAAAGAAACATCCATCACAGTGAGTCTCCTCCAGTCCCTCCTCACTGTGATGGAAGGCCACAATGTATTTTCTCTTCCCCTGCCGTCTTCTCCCGCCGTCAGGCTGTTGGAGTTGCCACGTCGGGGGGGTCGGGGCTCCCGACATTGAAGCCCCCGCACCGGACGGTGAAAGGTCCACCGCGGGCCGACCCAATCCCCGCGATTCGGGGCGGGCGAAGACGCTGCCACTGCCGGAGGTCCCGATGTCGGCCCCCACCCAGGGGCCTGCGGGCTTCCGACGTCCACGCGGCCCGCGCCGGAACCTCCGGAGACGAGTCGCAGCCGCTCCCGCAGCATCCGCAGGCAGCCAGCGCCGCAGGTGGTGAATCCGGGCCGCAGGCTCTGCGAACCAGAGCCCCAGGTGGTTCCAGGTACATGGCCGGTGGTAGGCCGCAGCGGGAACAGAGACACGACACAGAAACAAAGGTCGCGTCCCCGTTCGGGAGAGACAATGTTACAGTTCCCGTTCCCTCCCCCCCCCCCCCCCCCCCCCCCACATAACATACAAACACTACACCATATTAAAACTACAATTCAGACAAAAACAACAAAAAACACAAAAGACAGACGGACTGCAGGCAAGCCGTAGCTGCGAGGGCAGCGCTGGCTCCTCCTTGACACCATTCAGATAATAATCTGCATCCTTATTCTTACCACCAAAGTGGATAACCTCACACTTATCCACATTAAACTGCATCTGCCATGCATCCACCCACTCACACAACCTGTCCAAGTCAGCCTGCAACCTCATAGCATCTTCCTCACAGTTCACACTGCCACCCAGCTTTGTATCATCTGCAAATTTGCTAATGGTACTTTTAATTCCTTCATCCAAGTCATTAATGTATATGGTAAATAGCTGCGGTCCCAGCACCTAGTCACTGCCTGCCATTTATCCCCACTCTTTGCTTTCTGTCTGCCAACCAATTTTCTATCCATGTCAGTACCCTACCCCCAATACCATGTGCTCTAATTTTGCCTACTAATCTCCTATGCGGGACCTTGTCGAAGGCTTTGTGAAAGTCGAGGTACACCACATCCACTGGCTCTCCCCTGTCAACTTTCCTAGTTACATCCTCAAAAAATTCCAAAAGATTAGTCAAGCACGATTTCCCCTTCGTAAATCCATGCTGACTCGGAACGATCCTGTTACTGCTATCCAAATGCTCCGCAATTTCGTCTTTTATAATTGACTCCAGCATCTTCCCCACCACTGATGTCAGAATAACTGGTCTATAATTTCCTGTTTTCTCTCCCTCCTTTCATAAAAAGTGGGATAACATTAGCTACCCTCCAATCCACAGGAACTGATCCTGAATCTATATAACTGGGTCACGTGTGGCGGCGCCTAACAGCTGCGGCTCGCTGGCAGTCTGTTTGTCCTTTGTCCTTTTTTTGTTCGTGTGTTGGTGTTGGGGTGTTTTGTTTTTGGTTGTGTATGTGGGGGGGGGGGTGTATGTGTGGGGGGGGGGTGTATGTGGGGGGTGGGGGGTGGGGGAAATCTTTCTTTTTTTAGGTCTCTTCCTCGGGGCGAGGCTTGGCCGCGGGGCCTTCCATCGCCCGGTGCGGCGTGGCCGCGGGACTGAACAGTGCCCGGTGCGGCTCGGCTGCAGGGCCTTCCATCGCCCGGTGCGGCTCGGCCGCGGGGCCTTCCATCGCCCGGTGCGGCGCGGCCGCGGGACTGAGCAGCGCCCGGCGCGGCTCGGCCGCGTGGACTTTCCATCTCCTTGCGGGGGCTGTGCGGGTCGGTCGCCTCGGTAGGGGTCGAGTTGTCAGTACGTGGGAGGGGCATGGGGGAAGGGAGAGGGGAAGTTTTTGGCCTCCATCACAGTGAGGGGGTGTTTGGAGTCACTGTGATGGATGTTTGTGTTGGGGTTGTGTCTTGTGTTTTTGTACTGCTGGCTAAGTAATCTCGTTCGGAACGAATGACAAATAAAGCTATTTTGGATTTTTTTTTTTGGAAAATGATTCATTAGCCATAAAGTGTTTGGACATTTTAGATTATTTTCTCTGGAGCATCGGAGGCTCAGGGGCATACTGATAGTAGTTTATAAAATGATGAGACAGATAGGTGGGATAGACAGTCATAACCTTTTTTTTCCTGGGCTGAAATGTGGAAGACTAGAAGGCAACAGCTTTAAAGCAAGAGGAGAAATTTTAAAGGAGATGTACAAGGCAAGATTTTTACATTTCAGACTGAAGAAGGGTCGGTCCATTTCATTTCACTGATGCAGCCTGACCTGCTGAGCTCCTCCAGCCCTTTGTTATTTACTGCGGATTACAGAATCTGCAGTCTCTTGTGCCTCGGATAAAGGTTATATGAGATTATGAGAGGCGCAGATAGGGTAGATAGCAGGGCTGCAGTGTAGTGCAGTGCTGCCAGAGCTCACTGGAGTGCCGCTCCAGCACCTCTGTAAAAAAATAAAAAATAAACAGCGGGGAATTTTAACAGCCGCCACTCCGGCACCAGTGACAGCTCCGGCACCTAGAAAATTAGAACTGCATCACTGGTAGATAGTCAGAATCTTTCCTGCAGTGTTAAAAACAAGACAGCACTGGTTTAAGGTGAGGGGAAGGAGTCTTTAAGGGGATCAAAGAGGCAAGTTTTTTTTAACACACAATATGGTTGATAACTTCCACAGACGAGTTGGTGGAATCAGATACAAACACCACAGTTAAGAGGCATTTAGACAGGCACTTTAATAGGCAAGGCATAGAAGGATACAAGCCTAATGTGGGCAAATGAGAATAGTACAGATGGGCAAAAAGCTTGGCATGGACATGGTGAGCTGAAGGGCCCATTTCTGTGCTGTACAACTCTAGAACTCTATGAGTTTATGTTGTTAAAACACAGTAGAAATTGAGAAGAAACATCTTTATCCTGGGAATATGAAACACACTTCAAATGGTGTGAAAGAGGTGGACAGCAGCAATGAATTTAAGATGAAGTGAGCTGTAAGAGAAACACAGGTGGATGTGCTGAGGGCGGAAGAGGTAGAGGGGAAGGTGGAGATTCAGACACAGTTGAATTATCCATTTTGTGATTGCAAGGGACTAGTCACTAAATCCACTGTTGCTCTGTGCTTTGATGGTAATGGTGTTCTGCACCAACACCTGGTGATAATAGCAAATAGTTTTCTGGGCAGAAATATCTGGATAAATAGCTGGGATTATTGGTCTCTCTCTCTCAGCAGAGCGTGCTTTGACCTCTCCTTAACACACTCCTCTGCCATGTTATGAAAACTGCAGCAACTAGGGGGCTGATGGCTCACATTTAACTGCGAGCTTTGGCCGTTTTATCTTCTAGTCCCCTGCTGGGCTGTTCTCCCTCCAGCCAAGTTCAAAAGCGTATTTTGGATGCAGATGTTGAAACCTAACGGAGTTTATTATCTGAAGCATGTGGATGGGAAATTGAGAATGGTGCTCGCACAGCATAATGCACAGTGCTCTTGCCCGGTTTTCAGGAGTTTCTCTACATGGCTCGGCGGTGGATTCTCAACTCGGTTTAGAACAGCAAGCTTCCATAAGTGCTGACCACTATCCTTCCACTTCCTTCTCCCCTGAGATGCTGCTTGACCTGCTGAGTTACTCCAGCATTTCGTGAATAAATACCTTCGATTTGTACCAGCATCTGCAGTTATTTTCTTACACTATCCTTGCACCAACACGTACCGTCCTCAAAACGCAGGACAATCCCCCAGTTTGGTCCATCAGTCCCTCCGAAGCCCCTATCCACCATTATCACACCACAGATGGGTCCCCTTCCATCCTGACTTGCAAATATACTGCAGGGTCTTCATCAATATTAGTACTAGATCCTAGCAAGGAGGGAATCCTTTCATTTAGAAAGCTGCAGATGTCAAGATGCAGCTCACCAATCCCTTCTCAAGGGCATTTAGAGGTAGGTTGCGAATACCAGCCTGGCCAGTTATACACATATTACATGGAGGCAAAAAGCTCCCGAGAGCAATTAAATAAATAGTCAATCAAGAATTAAAATCTAGTATTGGTAACCGTGAAATAAATGGAAGATAGACACAAAATGCTGTAGTAACTCACCGGGTCAGGCATCATCTCTGGAGAAAAGGAATAGGTGATGTTTCGGATCGAGACCCTTCTTCAGACAATTCCCCAGTATGCAGGTGAGAGGTAGAATCTGGGGCAGAATTGAGGAGAATGAAATGGGATGAATGTAGAAATAGTGTAAATGCTTGTTCTCAGAGGGCCGAAGGGCTGGTTTCCATGCTCTATAACTTTACATAATCTAGGTACATCTAGAGCACGCCATAACTTCAGTGAAAGTGAAAGCTGCCGTGAAAACAATGTGTTGTCACTGCCTAAGTAGCTGAGTGTATCTATGCATCTGCAGATACAAGAAACTGGAGCTATTATGTTGTGTTCCCCTCTCTCTCTTCTTCTGATCCAACGCTGGTCCTTACATTTTTCTTCCCTTTCTCATACCCCTCTCCAGTCTAATAATACCCATTTTCTTCCCCTTCCCCCTCCTGATTCCATCCATTTACTATTCACACACTTCACCCACCAGATTCACACACTTCACCCATTTGGTTCCCTATGCCCTTGAATGCTCCACAAATGATCCTGAACCGAAACATCTCTTGTCATTTCCCCCACAGATGCTGCCTAACCCACTGAGGTCCCCCAGCTCTTTGTGTTTGGCTCAAGATTCCTTGTAGTTCCTTGTGTTTCCCCTAAGATGAGGAAAAACTTCTTCAGTCAGAGAGTTGTGAATCTGTGGAATTCTCTGCCTCAGAAGGCAGTGGAGGCCAATTCTCTGAATGCATTCAAGAGAGAGCTGGATAGAGCTCTTAAGGATAGCGGAGTCAGGGGGGTATGGGGAAAAGGCAGGAACGGGGTACTGATTGAGAATGATCAGCCATGATCACATTGAATGGCGGTGCTGGCTCGAAGGGCCGAATGGCCTCCTCCTGCACCTGTTGTCTATTGTCTATTGTCTAATGGTTCCCATTATCATCTTCCTTACCTATCATATTCCAGCGCTGGCGACCTTTCTGTTCCTGCTTTTCATGCTCCAGCAACTCACTTCACCTTCACCCTCCCCTTCCTCACCTGGATCCATTTGTTTTATGCAGGAAGGACCCGCAAATGCTGGTTTAAACCAAAGATCGGCACAGAATGCTGGAGTAACTCAGTGGGGCAGGCAACATCTCCGGAGAGAAGGAATGACGTCTCGGGTCAAGTCCCTTCTTCAGTCTCGACCCGAAACGTCACCCATCCCTTCTCTCCAGACATGCTGCCTGTCCTGCTGAGTTATTCCAGCATTTTGGGTCAATTTGTTTTAGTTTAGTTTAGTTTTAGTTTGGAGACACAGCTTAGAAACAGGCCCTTTGACCCTCCGCGTCCACACCGACCAGCGGTTACCCATGTCTCGGGTCAGGTCCCTTCTTCAGTCTCGACCCGAAACGTCAACCACTAGACTAGTTCTATCCTACACACTGGGAACAAAGTTATGGCATATGGACAGCAAAGAAGGTTATCTAAGATTTCCACGGGATCCTGAACAACTGGCTCCTCATGGACTGAGGAATAACAAATAGAGTTTAAATCAGGTAAATGCAATGTGCTGCATTTTGGTAAAACAAACCAGGGCAGGACTTTGAGTAAATTGTTGGGCCCTGGGGAATATTGTAGAACAGAGTGATCTAGGAGAACAAGTACATAGTTCCAGTATAGAGTGAATATGGTGACATAGATATGCAGTTAGTCTTTAGACTTTCATTTCGAGATACAGTGTGGAAAGAGGCCTTTCATACCACAAGAGTCTGTGCCGACCAGCTATCACCCCGTACACTCACACTATCCTACACATTAGGGACAGTTTACAATTTTACCAAATCCAATTAACCTACAAACCGGCATGTCTTTGGAATGTGTGAGCATTCTGGAGCACTCGGAGAAAATCCATCCATGCAGTCACAGGGAGAATGTACAATATCCGTACAAACAGCACCCGTAGTCAGGATTGAACCCAGGCCTCTTCCGCTCTAAGGCAACAACTCTACTGCTGTGCCACTGTGCCAGCCTGTTACTTTTTCTCTTGTCTTCTTCCACTTATGTCTCCTAACTCCATTGAAGAAGGGTCTCAACCCGAAACATCACCCATTCCTTCTCTCCAGAGATGCTGCCTGTCCCACTGAGTTACTCCAGCATTTTGTGTCTATTTTCCGTCCCTTCCCATCCTGGCTCCTTTCGCCCATCAACACTCACCCTCTCCTCAGTCTATCTATCACTCACTGGCCCACGTCTCACTCCCCCCCCCCTACCCCCTACCCCCCTTCCTCATCTATCTTTTCTCTCCATTCTCAATGTTGCAGGTTTCCGACCAGAGAAGTCAACAATTCTTACCACCACCACCCATCCCCACTCCCCACACCCCCAACAGATGCTGCTTGACTTGCTGAGTTCTTCCTGCAGATTCTGTATTTCTCCCATTGTTATGCTTACTTTCTGTAAATCAACACCGAGATTACCCTGGGGATATAACAAATTAATGTCAGTTTTCATGCTCTTGCCAACATCAGCCGCTTTACACTACAGTTTGCCAAGAAGATTACTTATTTGCCCAATAGTAAGGACGCAGTTTCTTTAGCATCTCGAGTGCTCTCTGGTTGACTGCTCTGGTCATTGTTATGATATGTGCAGCACAACAGGGTGGTCAAAAAGGCATATGGGTTACTGGCCTTCATTAACCGGGGCATCGAATATAAAAGTAGGGGGGTAATGATGGAATTGTACAGAACACTGGTGAGGCCGCAGCTGGAGTATTGTGTACAGTTCTGTTCACCACATTATAGAAAGGATGTGATAGCTTTGGAGAGGGTGCAGACGAGATTCACCAGGATGCTGCCAGGGATGAAGGGCCTCGGCTATGAGGAGAGACTGAGCAGACTGGGGTTGTTTTCCCTGGAGCAGAGAAGGCTGAGAGGGGACATGATCGAGGTGTACAAGATCATGAGGGGCATAGATAAGGTAGATGGCGGGGAACTTCTTCCACTGGTGGAAGGTTCAACAACGAGGGGACATAGATATAGGGTAAGGGGAGGGAGGTTTCGGGGGGATGTGAGAAATAACTTTTTCACCCAGAGGGTGGTTGGAGTCTGGAACGCACTGCCTGGGGTGGTGGTGGAGGCAGGAACACTCACAACGTTTAAGAGGCATTTGGATGGGCACTTGAAATGCTACAACATTCAGGGCTACGGTCCAAATGCGGGAAAATGGGATTAAAATTAGACTGTGTTTGGTAACGGGCGGCGCGGACACGATGGGCCGAAGGGCCTCTTTCTGTGCTGTGGGACTCTAGGACTCTATGACTCCATGAATAGATAACGTACAAAGCCTGGTTCTGGGGATCAATTTTCAGCCAGCGAGAAAGAGTTGATAGTGAGAGAGAGAGCGAGTGAGCAAAACTGAAAGAGGACAAAATAAAGGGAGATGGAGAAACGTAGAGAGCCAGGTAGCAGGGGTTAGAATGATAACAGTTTACAATGTTAGGATGATTAATTCACACAAACACTTAAATCCCCGCAGTTAGCTTTCCTGGCATTCAAAAAACTTTGGAAAAATTGACCAGCTGCGTTGCAGGAACAAGCAAGCAGCACATTATTCTCTCAAGATTTGTAATTGTACATCTTTTCATTACATATTAATAGCAGGTTGTTTGGTTTCATTACACTTAAGATTTATATATTAAACCCATCTGCCATTCATTAGTTCCAATGATTAATATGCCCAAAGCCTTTAAATACTTGTTCCCCCCTTTGTATTTTTTGGTTACGGTCAGGATAATTGAAAACAGTTCACCACTGATGCACATGAAGGGAAGAAACACGTTTTGGGGTAAAAAGTTATGGATTATGAAGACAAGTTGTGATTGTTTCCAGCAGCATTGTAATGCCGGGCAAAATGTTTCTTTTGAATATTCGATGGCTGCATTTAACCCTCGATGAAAGCAGGAGGCAAGGCAACGGCAAACTCATCACGTACAGTAGATATACAGTGGTGATACAAGAAACCGCAGATGCTGGAACCCTGAGCAAAAAACAAAGTGCTGGAGGATGAAGACACAAAATGCTGGAGGAACTCAATGAGTCAGGCACCATCTGTGAGGGAAATAGATGGTAACATTTTGGATCAGGACACTTCTTCAGACTGATTACAGTAGGGGAGAGAAACATGGAAATATAGAAACATAGAAAATAGGTGCAGGAGTAGGCCTTTCGCCCCTTCGAGTCAGTACCGCCATTCAATATGACCATGGCTGATCATCCAAAATCAGTACCCCATTCCAGCTTTTTTCCCCATAACCTTTGATTCCCTTAGCCCTAAGAGCTAAACCAAAGGCTGCAAAAGAGCGGTGGAGGCAAGACAAAGACTGACAAGTAATAGGTTGACCTATTACTGCTTCTGCCACGCACGACCTCGCGCCAGTATGGATACGCACATGACTTGGCCCTACTGCACTCGGACAGGAGTTGGTCAAATGTTGAGGATGTGCTCTCGGCGGATATGGAACTTGTTGCAGGCTACCTTAAGACCTGGAGACTAAAACTGAGTGCGGTAAAAACCACCACAACAGCCTTTCACCTGAACAACAAGGAAGCTCAATGCCAGCTAACAGTCACCCTCAATGGGTCACCCCTACCCTACAACCCATTTCCCACATACCTCGGGGTGAAACTAGATCGGCAGCTGACCTACAAGCAACACCTTGAAGCTCTCCGTGGTAAAGTCTCGGCACGGAACAACCTCCTGCGTTGCTTGGCCGGATCGTCATGGGGCGCCAGAACATCTACTCTTCGAACCAGTGCTCTTGCACTCATGTACAGCGCCGCTGAGTATGCCCCCCAGCATGGTGCCGCAGCGCTCATACCAGCAAGCTAGACGCCACCCTCAACGACACCATGCGGATCATCACGGGCTGCCTACGCCCTACTCCGATGGATCTCCTGCCGGTGCTCGCAGGTATCGCACCCGCCAAGCTTCTCAGAGAGTTCTTCACTCATAGGCTGGTGTGCAAGGCCCCATCGGACGCTAAACATCCTTTGCACCACCTCGCCCAGGATTCATAGCAACTGGTACCTCAATGCCTGTCATTTCATCACCCTTTCTCCGTCATGCAGTGACCCTCTGTGGCTCCGGTTTCAACATACTAGGAGCATGGAGAACCAGCTGGGAACAGACATCGCGACCTCCTCAATTCACTGTCACACCGAACACCACAGCCCCACCCGGCTCGGACATGCCCCGCAAAGAGTGGGTCACCTTGAACCGGCTCCGTACAGGGGTCGGCCGGTTCAACGCCAACATGCATCGTTGGGGGTTGCGTCCATCACCAGCCTGCGTGTGTGGAGCAGACCAGCAAACAGCGCAGCTATCCTCCGCCCCCCTGGTGGAGGGGTAGACCTCACGGCCCTCGACAACAGCACATTGCACTGGCTACAGTGCCTGGAGGGCGTGACATAAAGAGGAAGAGGAAGAGGAAGAGGAAGAAGAAGAGGAAGAGGAAGAGGAAGAGGAAGAGGAAGAGGAAGAGGAAGAGGAAGAGGAAGAGGAAGAGGAAGAGGAAGAGGAAGAGGAAGAGGAAGAGGAAGAGGAAGAGGAAGAGGAAGGAGAAGAAGAAGGAGAAGAAGAAGAAGAAGAAGAAGACGACGACCTATTACTACCACACTTTGTCCTGCCTTTACCATTTCCAGTTTTCTTCCCAGTCAGTCTGCCGAAGGGTCTCCACCCCAAACCTCCCCTATCCATGTTCTCCAGAGATGCTGCCTGACCCACTGAGTTTCTCCAGCTCTTTGTGGCCTTTCAACTCAAACAGTCCCTCTGGGAATGAGTTCTGGATTTTGCCACCCCAACGGTAAACAAAAGACATAGAACAGTACAGAATAGGAACAGGCCCTACGGCTCACCGCGCCTGTGCCGATCATGTTGCCATGTTGCCTGCTCATGATCCATCCTCCTCTAATCCCTGCCTGCTTAAGTGAATGCCTAAATGCTTTTAAACAATGCCGAGAACCATAATTTGCACTTTGTATCTTTCTCTTTGCCCTACCTTGTGTGCTTGATTGTATGTATATTATCCGATTTGATTGGATTGCGTGCAAAACAAAACTGTTCACTGTCTCTCGGTCCACGCAACAATAATAAATCTAAACTTAAACCTAAACCTATAAATGTTGCTGCTAATTCTGCTTCCACCACTTCCCCTGCCACCACGCAACTACCAATCTCTGTGTAAAAAACACACATAAATATTTACATTTTCCCCACTCATTTTAAAACTATGCCCTGTTGCATTTGACATTTTCACCCTGTGAAAGACTATTAATCCCATCTAAGCCCCTCATAATTGTATACACATATCAGGTCCCTCTTCAGTCTTTAGCGCTCAAGTGAAAATGTGTTCACATTATTCCAGCCTCCCCTTATAGCTAATTCTTCAGAATTCTTCGTTGGATAATTCCCTGTTTATTTACTTGTTGTAGTTGTTGTGTCTACTGAGCCTGTAAAGCTGCAGCAAGTAAAAAATTAATTGTTTCGGTTCATATCAGGTGCATCTTGCAAATGAAAACTCTTGAACTCTTGATGATTGTCTTAAATGGGTTCTATTTCTGCTCATTCCAAAAGGTAGAGCCATTCTCTCTGTAGCTACCAGTCACGCCTTCCATCATTCTGGAGATCTTTTATCCTTTCTTTACAGCTAACCACACATTTACAAAACATTCCTCACAAATCACTAAACCCTCATCAGTACCTCTGAGGGCTTTTTATATTCTGGTTTAGTGGCGGCGTGTTCTATATGATTATATTATAACAATTATGGTAACTTGCTTCATTATGAACCAATAAATATGATCAACTAATTCTAATTAGGTAATTTCTAATCATTTGGGGGTTTAAAACCTGACAGGCCTAATGGACAAAGGAAAAATGGGCAGTTGAGTTCCGGATGGCTTTGCAAACACTTAAAGTTATATGAGGGATGTCAGGTTGTAGCGTCTTGGAATTGTCAAGCCTTGAGACATCAACGGCAGGGCGGAGGGTTTCAGTAACAGGGATGCTGGACGGGAATGGACTCAAGCCATGTGTTGAGGAGCACTTTGGGTCTAGTGATCATAATGCCATTAGTTTCAATATCATTATGGAGAAGGTCAAATCTGGACCAAGGGTTGAGATTTTGGATTGGAGAAAGGCTAATTTTGAGGAGATGAGAAAGGATTTAAAAGGAGTGAAATGGAAATTGTTGTTTTATGAAAAGGATATAATAGAGAAATGGAGGATATTTAAAGGTGAAATTTTGAGAGTACAGAGTCTTTATGTCCCTGTTCGGTGGAAAGGAAAGAATAATAATTTGAAAGAGCCATGGTTTTCCAGGGAAAATTGGACACTTGGTTCGGAAAAAGAGGGAGATATACAATAAATATAAGCGGCAGGGAGTAAATGAGGTTCTTGAGGAATATAAAGAATGTAAAAGGAATCTTAAAAAGGAAATTAGAAAAGCGAAATAAAAGATATGAGGCTGCTTTGGCAAGTAATGTAAAAGTAAACCCCAAGGGGTTCTACAGATATGTCAATAGCAAAAGGATAGTGAGGGATAAAATTGGTCCATTAGAGAGTCAGAGTGGACAGCTATGTGCTGAGCCGGAAGAAATGGGGGAGATATTAAACAATTTCTTTTCTTCGGTATTTACCGAGGAGAAGGATATTGAATTATGTGAGGTAAGCGAAACAAGTAGAGTAGTGATGGAAATTAGGAGGATTAAAGAAGAGGAGGTACGGACACTTTTGAAGAATATAAAAGTGGATAAGTCTCCAGGTCCTGATAGGATATTCCCTAGGACATTGAGGGAAGTTAGTGCAGAAATAGCAGGGGCTATGACGGAAATATTTCAAACGTCATTAGAAACAGGGATGGTGCCGGAAGATTGGCGCATTGCGCATGTTGTGCCTTTGTTTAAAAAAGGTTCTAAAAGTAAACCTAGCAATTATAGACCTATTAGTTTGACGTCTGTGGTGGGAAAATTAATGGAAAAGATACTTAGGGACAATATATATAATTATTTGGATAATCAAGGCCTGATTAGAAACAGTCAACATGGATTTGTGCCTGGAACGTCATGTTTGACTAATCTTCTTGAGTTTTTTGAAGAGGTTACCAGGGAAATTGATAAGGGCAAGGCTGTGGATGTTGTCTATATGGACTTCAGTAAGGCATTTGATAAGGTTCCACATGGAAGGTTGATTAAGAAGGTTAAATCGTTGGGTATTAATAGTGAGGTTGCAAGATGGATTCAACAATGGCTGAATGGGAGATACCAGAGGGTAACGGTTGACAATTGTATGTCAGGTTGGAGGCCAGTGTCTAGTGGAGTGCCCCAAGGATCTGTGTTGGGTCCACTGTTGTTTGTCATTTACATTAATGATCTGGATGATGGTGTGGCAAATTGGATTAGTAAATATGCAGATGATACTAAGATAGGTGGAGTAGTTGATAGTGAGGTAGATTTTCAAAGTCTACAGAGAGACTTGGGCCTTTTGGAAGGGTGGGCTGAAAGATGGCAGATGGAGTTTAATGCTGATAAGTGTGAGGTGCTGCATTTTGGTAGGACAAATCAAAATAGGACGTACAGGGTAAATGGTAGGGAATTGAGGAATGCAGTGGAACAGAGGGATCTGGGAATAACTGTGCATTGTTCCCTGAAGGTGGAATCTCATGTGGATAGGGTGGTGAAGAAGGCGTTTGGTATGCTTGCCTTTATAAATCAGAGCATCGAGTATAGAAGTTGGGATGTAATGTTGAAATTGTACAGGGCATTGGTGAGGCCAAATCTGGAGTATGGTGTGCAGTTCTGGTCGCCAAATTATAGGAAGGATGTCGACAAAATGGAGAGGGTACAGAGGAGATTTACTAGAATGTTGCCTGGGTTTCAGCACTTAGGCTACAGAGAGAGGTTGAACAGGTTGGGTCTTTATTCTTTGGAGCGTAGAAGGTTGAGGGGGGACTTGATAGAGGTTTTTAAAATTTTGAGAGGGACGGACAGAGTTGACGTGGGTAGGCTTTTCCCTTTGAGAGTGGGGAAGATTCCAACAAGGGGACATAGCTTCAGAATTGAGGGACAAAGGTTTAGGGGTAACATGAGGGGGAACTTCTTTACTCAGAGGGTTGTGGCTGTATGGAATGGGCTTCCGGTGGAAGTGGTGGAGGCTGGCTCGATTTTATTATTTAAGAGTAAATTGGATAGGTATATGGATAGGAGGGGATTGGAGGGTTATGGTCTGAGTGCAGGTAGATGAGACTAGGTCAGGGAGAATGGTCGGCGTGGACTGGTAGGGCCGGACAGGCCTGTTTCCATGCTGTAGTTGTTATATGTTATATGTTATATGTTGTCACTTATCACATCTAACTAGTTGCCATCTTAAGTGCTTGCTGAACCTGCATGTTAACTTTCAGAGATTAACGTACAAGGACACTCAAGTCACACTGAACACCTACACGTTTCAAGCTCTCAATTATGGCCTTAAATGTATACTTTGCCAGTGACACAGACATCCTGTGTTTGACTAAATGAGATAATTGTATGTAGCCTTGCGCAGAAACAGATGGCTCATTAGACTCACTGCACTCAGCACCCTTCAACCCTTCCAAAGGGCGGTATTCCAATCCACTGCTGTGAAATATAACAGCAGGTGGGAGCATGCTCTCCCACAGTATACGATTCAAGAACTTCTCAGAGTAAAGGTTATCATGAGGATGTGGTTGTCAGCATCACCAGAATACCTCACTGCATTCAGCCCTTTAATTATCAAAGGAAAATAAAAATTGGATAATAAAACAGAAATTGCTTTCAAGATAATTATGTGGAAGCAACAAACATAAAAAGATCAAAGGCAAAAACAACACTCATTTGATTGGTCTCTCATCCCACAAATCAACCCACAGTTAAGTTATATGATTCACCAAAATAATATAAAGTCAATCACCACATCCATAAGTCTACAGAAGAAACATTCTGAAGGATTTTGTTATCTGCAGGGAGGAACAGCAGACGCTGGTTTAAACCAAAGACAGACAAAAAACTCAGCGGGCCAGGCAACATCTATGGAGAAAAGGCATAGTGACATCCTGGGCCGAGCCCCCTCCTCAGGCGCCTGGCAACTATGGCCAGGCAATACATCCGATTAGTGGGCTGCTCATCGACACCTCTCATTCAACTTCTACATTTTACTGAAAACAATGTATGCCAATCCTTATAGGTGACAGGATATCTGACAAGTCAAATGGAAGAGCGTTTTGGATCATCAGCTTAATTAATAGAGGCATAGAATGACAAAGTATTATGAAACATAGCAAAAAATTGTTCAAATTGAAGTGCTGTACTTCACTTCAATAGGGATACAATAAAATAGGCACAGGAGTAAATCTTCAAGCCTGCTGAACGCAACATGAAATCTCAAATAATTATCAGCCAGGGAGTATTACAAGCAGCCAGCCAATCATCTATCACTTACTGTAGCTGCATTTTCCATCCTGTCTGAAATGTGCACGTTCTCTTACCATTAATTTGAATGGGATGAAAAAATACCCAAAATTCACACAAGCAAGTCTTCAGAGGCTCAGACATGATAGTTGAATGAGATCAAACCAAAATCAATGCAAGCCACACAGTTAATTGAAGACCACTTGATCCAGCAAAGACTTGGTTCTGCTCATCGGAACGGAGAAGAAGCTTAAGGCTCAAAAATAGTCTAGGTAAGCAAACAGAATCCTGATTCCCCATAAGAAATGACTATTTGAAATATACAAAAAACAGAATTTAAAAAAACAGTCCTGTGTCTTTCTGCTACAATATTGTTGATAGGTACTTCTGATATACACACCCGCCAATTCATTAATTTAAGCTTGTGTTAGCTGGCAGGTTATTTCACGCTCCAAGAAGTTGAAAATGAAAGGAGATGAGCTAAAAGTACGGTGCAGCTTATCCATTTAAAACACCTCTATACAGCAAAAGCAACACATTTAATATGATGCACTACATTGCACAGTGATGGAAAATTAAATTTTTATTCATCACAATTACAAAACCTGCACAATTTACATAACATCAAATCTGCTTCATGTAATGAGTCCTCAAATCAAGATTTTCATACAAGACAGTTTCCCAAAGCAGAGCCTGCCTACTTCTGAAGTGGAGGATGATAGAAGAGAGTGTAAAACTGAATTGTCATTCACAATAAAATGGCAGTGTGTTTTGAATCTTGCCTCGCCATCGTTGTGATTCAGACCACATACAGAATGGTTTTGAAGTATTTTGTTTTGAGGGGGGGAGGGGTGGGAGTAGATCACATATTCAAAACCATGTAGAAATGTTTGACTCACCTTGGTTCTTCGATCCAAGCATTCCTCACCCACTGTACTTCATTACAAAGAAAAATCTCATATACAAGGTAAAGGAGGTTCTGCTTTGTTCTCCCAAACAATTAAATGACACAATTTTGAGTATTTAGATAAAACATAAACTAAAGTGATGGCAAATAAGTTGAATTGTTTTAAGTTCTCAAATCAGATGAAGCCATTCACAAGTCAGTATTGCTCATGAAGACTTACTGAAGTAATAAATATAAACAAGAGGAATCATTTCCTCCGATTACGATCAAACTCATTGTAACAGGTATCCACTAGTGCAACCAGAACGAAGTGTCATCGTTGACCCTGTGCAATCTAGAACGGTCAACTGTCTGCATGAAAACAATTTAAATCCACATGTCATTCACCAAACACTGGTTCCATCGCAGTCAGGTGCACTGCTTCTTGGAAGAACAGCACAGACTCATTGATGGCACCCCGACCACTCACCATAACCTAAAGCTCCATTTTTCCTGAGTTCCATCTTAATAGACTAAAGATTCATATCCAAGCACTTCACAAACTCTAAAAATAAAATAAACTAATCATCTAACACCTTTTGGGACGGAAATGTGCCATGTTTAACTGGTCAACCCTATAATGTTATGCCAAACAGGCTGGCACAGGGGCTTCCTCTGGGTGCTCCAGTTTTCTCCCACATCTCAGAGATGTGCGGGTTTGTAGGTTTGTAGGTTAAAATTACTTCGTTTGTAAGGAGTGGATGCAAAAGTGGGATGACATAAAACTACTGTTGATAGTCGGTGGGGATTCAGTGGGCTGAAGTGCCCGTTTCTGTGCCGTATCTCTACAGTAAACTAAAACTAAAACCCTTAGCAAAGTGGCCCACTATTAACTGCCCTATGAAATAGTTTATTAAACCATTTAGGGCTACAATAAATTCCAATCTTAACAACAGTACTTACATTTTGTGATTTTTAAAAAAAATTGTAAACTCCTTGTTAAGCTAACTATACTCAAGGAATAAACTCTCCATTATATCTCGACAGTGCCATTACAATAAACTGTAGCCAATCAATGCCTTAACTTGTTAAGCTGCGGTTTAATTCCACATGGTTTCACCTTTGCAATACAGCAAATCTCAGGTTTGAAATTTGCAGTTGATAGAACCTTAGATTTTCTGCGCAGATTGCTACAGTTCTACTGATAACTGAAAAGGTGCTTCATGGAAACCTTTGCCTGGTTCTTTGTTCCGTGTTGGTCATAGTTCACGGGGCAGCAATCTTGCCCCAGAGTCAGAAGGGTGTTGGTTTAGGTCCGTGTCGCGAGGCTCCAGTACAAAAATCAAGAGTAATCCTCCAGTGCTGCACCAAAAACATTGGGTTAAAACCTGCTGGTTAACTTAACATCCTAACACTATTCTGAAATAATGGTGCAATTTTTAAAATATTGATCACTCAACCCTTAAGCATCTGCTCATCATATTGCTCTCCACTAGGTTTATAAGCGTTGTCTCCATATGACTAAGTATATTTCAAACGGTTTCATCAGCTTGAAAGCTTTTTGGGATGTCTTGAAGTGGAGATCAGTAGTATTATATTAGTGTACATTTTGTGATCTATTTTTATTCTAGAAGCCCTGCTGGGAAATTATTTTAACACTACAAAAAAGAGTTTAATGACTTAGGTATATTAACAAAGACAATACTTAATGACTTCCGAGTAGTGTATTGGAACCAGACAAGCTTTTGCGGAACATCCTCAGCTCCCAAGCCCAATATGTTTCATCAGTCTAGAACTTGCATTCAATCATTATAAGTCACTGATGGAGTCTCAGCTATGTATTCTGTCTACCCAAGCATCAGATTTAGAATATTTCAGGACTTTAGGAAAAGGGCAGATTTGCTGAAATAGTTCCAGGAACTCGGGAATTCAGTTACAAGGAGAGACAGGGGAAGCTGAGGTTATCCTCCCTTAAGAATAGTTGACTTTAGGTCTTATAAATTAAGGGTTATTTCCTCAATAAAAATAAAATTGCATTGTATTGTAGTTAATTTATTAGCCAAGTATGTAAAAACATAAGGAATTTGATTTGCCATACAGTCATACCAAAAAAGCAACAAGACACACAACTACATAAAAATTAACATAAACATCCACCACAGCGCACTGTGATAGAAGGCAATAATGTATTATCTTCTTCACTCCTTTCATTTCTCCCAGAGTCGGGGCAGTCGAACCATCCGCAGTCGGGGTGATCGAAGCTCCCGCAGTCAGCAATCGAAGCTCCGGTGATCGGAGCTCCCGAAGTCGATCCCCAGCAAAGGGACCGACAGTTCCACGATGTTAGGCTGCAGTGCGGACAGAGAGACGATACGGAAAAAGTCGCAACTCCGTCGAGGAAGAGATAAAAGTTTACCCCACCCCTCCCCCACATAATACAAAACTAAAGATACACTAAAACATACATTTAACAACAGACTAAAAACAATAAAAGAAGTAAAGGACGAGCGAGACAGGCTGTTGGCGAGGCTGCCATCGTACGGCGCTACCCGATGGTATAAAATAAATAAAAAGCAACTGTGGGAGGACTATCCTTAATGATAGGGAATAGTTTTAACTGGTAAAAAACATGGCAAAGAAGATTGTTTTTAAATGGTATTGATATTGCTTTATTATGGTATGAGCAGTAGACATGGTCTTCTCCCTTCGCCAGCTGCAGGAGAAGTGCAGAGAACAGCGGATGCCCCTGTATATTGCTTTCATTGACCTCACCAAGGCTTTCAACTTCGTCAGCAGAGATGGCCTATTCAAGGCTCTCCCAAAGATCGGCTGCCCACCAAAACTGCAGAGCATGCTAGAATCCTTCCACATCAACACGAAGGGGACAGTGCAGTTCAACGGCGGTTTCTCAGAGCCCTTCGACATCCGCAGTGGCGTCAAACAAGGCTGTGTCCTGGCTCCCACACTCTTTGGGATTTTCTTCGCACTGCTCCTGAAACATGCCTTCAGCATCGCAACAGAGGGGATCTACCTGCCTACTAGAACAGACGGCAGGCTCTTCAACCTCACCCGCCTCCGAGTTAAGACAAAAGTATGTGAATCTCTCATCAGGGACATGTTGTTCGCCGATGACGCAGCAGTTGTGTCCCACACCCAGCAGGAACTAGTCACTGATGGACCGCTTCTATCGGGCTTGCAAGGACTTTGGGCTGACCATCAGCCTGAAGAAGACGAACGTCCTGGGACAGGATACAGAGGCACCGCCTGTCATCATCATCGACGACTACAAACTCGATGCCATCCATCAGTTCACGTACCTTGGCTCCACCATCACCGACAACCTCTCCTTGGACACAGAGATTGACAAGAGGATCGGGAAGGCAGCTACAACTCTCGCTCGCCTCACAACTCGAGCGTGGACCAATCCAAAGCTGACAGTGAAGACAAAGGTAGGAGTCTACAACGCCTGTGTCAACAGTACGCTGCTGGACGGCAGTGAGACATGGACTACATAGGCCAGACTGGAGAGAAGACTCAACACCTTCCACCTTAGAAGCATCCGCCGTATCCTGGGTATATCCTGGCAAGACAGAGTGTCCAACACCGAGATTCTGTCTCGCGCTGGCCTTCCGAGTATGTACACTCTACTCAGGCAGCGCAGGCTGCAGTGGCTGGGCCATGTCCACCGCATGGAGGATGGCCGTATTCCAAAAGACATCCTCTATGGAGAGTTAATATCTGGGAGGAGAACCATCGGCCGCCCCCAGCTACGTTACAAGGATGTCGGCAAGAGAGATTTGAAGGCGCTCAACATCGATGTGGAGTCCTGGGAGAGCCTTGCAGCTGACCGTACGAGGTGAAGAGGTACCCTGAACCAACATCTCAAAACAGGGGAAGAGAAACGATGAACACAGCGGCAGACAAGCGGGCACGCAGACAGGAGGGCAGCAACTTCAACAAACCAGAGACCACACACAAATGTGACCTTTGCGACAGAGACTGTCACTCCCGCATTGGTCTCTTCAGTCACAAGCAACGCTGCTCTAGCCGAGGTGTGGAGCAAGCAGCCAACTAGGATTCATCACCCATGGTCAGCCATGACCTAGGGGGCCGAAGAAGACGAAGAAGGTGTGAGCTGTTAGGATTGGGGTTGTACTGTTCCGAGGACTGTGGGAACAGAATCAATATCATCAAAATGGAATGGATTTAGCATGCAAGGTGCAAAATTTTAAAGGATATGACGAAATAACAGTGAAGTGTGTTTAATTCCATCGTGCCAACACAAAGAGCCACCTCTGGCACATTAGACTTTCTTCAATCCACAATTCCATCGTCAACTTGCCAAATTGGTCAGTCAGATGAGGAGCACCATCACCAATATGCCACACATATTTCTTTGTGCATGAGCACAATAAAGCCACAAGCCACTCTCATGCCCTTATTAATGGGAACTGAAAAACAAAATACTACAGATGCTGTTCTGATAAAAAAGATCGTAAACATGAAATATGTAGGAAGGAACTGCAGACTGAAGAAGGGTCTTGACCTGAAACATCACCCATTCCTTCTCTCCAGAGATCCTGCTGAGTACTCCAGCTTTTTGTGTCTATCTTCGCCAACATAAAATGTTGGCTCTATTACTCTTTTCACAGGTCCTGCCTGGTCTACTGCACTTTTCCAGCATCCTCCTCTTGTTCAGTGAAATACTATCAGCAATTGGCTCTTAAAAATGAACCAAGTAAAACTCTTAGCTGGCGGAACAGGGAGAAACAAAGAACAACATTAAGTCCGCACACTGTATTCAGTCCTCATCCATGCAACTTTCCAGTTTGCAAAATAACCATTTCCAGACATCATCTGGGGCAACAAAAGCTTTAGAGTAAAAGAACAAGCAATAATTTTTTTTTATGGGGTGCGTGTTGAAAGCAGGAATTTATAATATAGGTTTGGGTTGCTAAGTAAGCACTTAAATTGGCACCGGAATCACATTAGCCAGCAACATTTTTATAATGTTAAGAAGTATTATCCAGCAAATACACAAGGCAACAAACAACATTAACAAAAACCTTTTGTTCCTCCAAATACACACAGCAACAAACTCCATCAACAAAAGCCTTTTGTTCCTCTGAAATAGGATGTTATACAGACAGATTAGGTAGTAGTAAACAGGAAAAACAAATCAGGTAAAGGCAATTGATAAGCTTAAAGCTGATGAGAAATTAAAATTAAAAAATTTAAAATACATTGTAAAAATAAATTGGTGGTTTTGCCAATGGAATAAATATCTGCCACCTTATAAAGAGGTTCTTAAGTCCTGGGCATTTTTCCAGAATTGTGGTTTGATGAAAATACCACCTTGCAGATGGACAAGAGGGAAATTTTTCCCGTTAACTTAATAAAAAGGTACAAAACAGAAAGTTGTGCAGATTTTACTGATCTCCAACAAAGATGTGGAAACTGATTCCCTATATGTGTAGTTTGGGGAATGGCGGGTTGAGGCACGTTTAAACTAAGGGAAAATAAATTAATCCTCAAGAATCTCCCCATTGAACCAGAATCCAATATTTGATACTGTGTGGGGATAATGGGCAAGAAAAGTACCAGGCCTAGTTGTGAGCTTTGATGAGTGAACAGCCCATTTTAGCATCGCGTGCAATGCCAGCTGCATGGACTCTCAACAGAAAGAGGACTTTGATGACTAAGGAACCTCATGGAAGCAAGGCCAATCAGCAGGTCTACATGTAAATAATCAAATAAATTACGTTCATTAAATAGCTAAGTTCAATCAAGACAGACATGGAAGAAGATGTGCTGCAGAAAAGCATGTGGAAGCTAATGGAATCTCTCAAGACCCTCCAAATCCCTTTTCCTGCTTCAATTCAGTAACCCATTGTCCTTTTTGAACTGAATATTTCTGCAGAGCTTAGATACACCTGAGTGCCTTTAGCTACACCTTACCCAGATCATTGGCTCCCTCCCTGATGCACCAGTATCTGAAACTTGGACTCTGCCGTTTGAGGAACTTCTGTTCGGAGGTGGTACCCAAGATTCAAATGCTTTGAATTTTCCTAGTGCAACTCGTTCCACACTAACAACTGTGAGAAGGTTTCTCCTGAATCCCCTGTTGGGCTTATTAGCGACCTACTTATATTTATGGTCTCAAATTATAATCTTCCCCATCTTTCCAATAAATGGTAGCAACTTTTTTGCAGTCAACAGAAAGTTTTACAGGCTAGATGGAGAGGTGATGGTTTTGTATGAAAGGTTATCAGGACTTTATTAGGGCATGTCTATCTTTGTAAAAAGACTCTCACCTGCCCTCAAAATGTACAATCTAACAATTTTATATCAATCGTACAGATTTCCATCTTAGCTCTCACACGATAATTAGCCCCAGTTCAGAAATGGCAGAATACTCATTGTCTACAGTGGTATGCACCAAGCAAGACCATAAAGGACAAAAATTAAAAAGGAACACAGGTGACTGAACTCATTATAAATGTGAAAAGGTCTCTTATATCTAGTGATCCTAACTATACCTGGAAAGGATATCAGATATCATTTAATTGATATGTGAACCTCTTTCTTTACTCCAATTTAACAATTCAAAACTTTGCCATTCTGTGTGTATCGTTGTTGCCCTGAACTTCATCTGCTGCTCCAAGCTATCGCCATACTACCACACCTCCGTTACTTCTGAAATAATCCCTTACACTATGTTCCATTCCAACTAGAATCATTTGAACTCTTCCAACATAATCAGATCACCTAATGAATTCAAAATTAAACAGAAACACACAATTGGAAAGAACAAATTGTGGATAGAATCCAAGTCTATTATCTCTATTTAGGATGGATAATTATTCTTACCAATTGTAATTACGAGGCTCAAATCCATGCAGGAAGAAATGATTGACCCGAGAGGTGTACTGGTGAAACAGGGGTGTCACTTGCAGTGGTGATCAATTTATTTTAACATTTTCCTTTGTTAAACAATTCTAACATTAAATATTACACATTTTAATTTATCATTTAAGTGTTGACCAAACATAAAAGGCTCTGATTTTTTTTTTACCCTACCATCATCAGTTCGCTAACTCAACGGATTTTTCATACTCTAATTCAAGAAAGGATTCGAACATGAATTCAGAAAATATAATTACCTATCTACTCACTGAACTAGATATGGAGCACAGCAGATGGGCTTAGTTTTTACAATTGGTTAACTGTTTGAACTGCCACATCCAGTAATAAGGGAGGAGGATGCAATGTCATTTGCACTAATTTCTAATTAAGCGCCGTATCAGTTGAGGTGCTTGTGCATTCAAGAGTTTCCAAGCTTCAAGTTGAAGGCTTTATAATCTTATTGCTCAGTATAGAGACGATAAACACATTCAGATTTTGTTGCTCTCCATACAATCTTGTTACTCACATTTATTGTAACATCCTCATTCAACCAGCTCCACCACCACTTTTGGCATTCAATCTCTTCTGCCCTCTGCACTCTCATACAGTCTGTCCACTTCTCCCCCAATTCTACACAATTTGTTTTTATTGCTTTCTCTAACTTTTCCCAGTTTTGATGGAAGATCATTAACTTTTTCCCTTCCACAGATTACTGCCTGAACTGTGTAGTTTTCCAGCACTTTCTACTTTATTAAATAATCCATTTGTATTTTCTTTTGAAAGGCAACCTCATCAATCTGTCCAACTGCCTTAGGTGATCAGTAGATATGCATCCCAAGATTAATTTGTTCTTCTATATCTTGTATCCTCTCAGTTATATTATATTTCCTTGTTTGTTCTCCTCTAACACATTACCACACCCTTCATTAGAATCAATTCCATTGACTTTTTCCTGCCTATTTGACACAGTATGCCTATTCTCCTCTCATAATACAATATCCCTCCCATTCTCCCACCTCATGCCAGGGAGTGAATCTGGTGAATCTGCATTGTGATTCCTCCTTTGCAAATAAGTAGAGAGATGGGATCTACACACAATAAGGTGTGGTGGTCACTTTGCGGAACATCTCCACTCAGTCGGCAGGGGTAGACTGTTGCCTATCACTTTAATTCTCAGTCTTTGGCTTCCTGCACCATTACAATAAAGCCCAATGCAAGCTTGAGGAACAGCACCTCATCTTCCATCTGGGCAAATTGCAGACTTCTGGACGCAATGGTGAATCTACAGGGATCCCTGCTGCGATCTCGATTGTTTGTAATATCTATAAACAACTTAGACGTAAATGTGGATAGATCGGTTGATAAGTGCAGGTGACTCCAAGATTGCTGGAGTTGTGGACAGTGAGGAAGGTCATGGTATACAGCGGGATATGGATCAGTCACATAAGTGGGTGAGGTAATGGCAGATGGAGTGTGAAGCTTGAGGTGTTGAATGTAAAGGGGAAAGTATGTAGTTAATGGCAAGACCCTTAACAGTATTGATGTACAGGGCATCTTGGGGTCTAGGTCCACAGCTCCCTGAAAGTGGCGACACAAGTAGATAGAATGGTAAAGGCATATGGCATGTTTGGCTTTATTGGTCAGGGCATTGAGTAGAATTGTCAGAAAGTCCTATTGTAACTTAATAGGACTTTGCTTAGGCCGCATTTGGAGTGTAGTGTGAAATCGGGTCAGGCATTATAGGAAGATCGTGGAGGCTTTAGAGAGGGTGCAGAAGAGGTTTACCAGCAAGCTGCCTGGATTAGAGGGTATTAGCTATAACGCGAAGTCGCACAGACTTGGATTATTTTCCCTGGAACGATGGAGGGGAGGACCTGATAGAAATACATAAAATTATGTGAGGTATCGATAGGATAGACATAGAACCTTTACCCCTAGGTTGAAACATCAAAGAATAGAGGGCAGAGCTTCAACTTGACAGGGGCAACGTTTAAATGAAATGTGTGTGGCAAGATTTATTTTACATGTAGAGTTATGGGAGCCTGGAATGCGCTGCCAGCGGTGCTGGTGGAGGCAGATGTGATAGTGGCATTTAAAAGGTTTTTAGGTAGGCACATGGATATGAGGGAAATGGATCACATGCAGGCAGAGAAGATTAGTTAATTTGACATCATGTTTGGCATTGTAAGCCAAAGGGCCTGGTCCTGCGATGTACTGTTCGATGCTCTACGTTCTGTAACTTAAGAAAACTTGATTTCTGTCCGTATCAGTCATCCACTTGTGAAATTTGCTCAGCTTGTTTGTTGTTTTCTATTTTTCCTTTCTTTTCTCTCTTGGAGTTGTAGACATGCCCAACCTGGCCTGCTGGTTATGTCTCCCTGTGTAGGAAGGAATGTAGATGCTGGTTTAAACCGAAGATAGACACAAAAAGCTGGAGTATCTCAGCGGGACAGGCAGCATCTCTGGAGAGAAGGAATGGGTGACTTTTCGGGTCGAGACCCTTCTTCAGGTTATGTCTCCTTGCTCTGCATTTCACAACTCTGAGTCTTTGGTCTAAGTTTTCACTGCTCCCATTCCCCTGTTATTCAGATAATGTTTACAGCTCACTCCACATACACACATCCATCACCCACTTCCCCATCCTCCCTGCAGTTTAATTCGTTTCTGACTCCTTTCCAATTCGGATGAAGGGTCTTCGACCTGAAATGTTAGCTCATTTTTTTCTTCCCAAGATGCAGCCTGACCTGCTGAATATTTCCAGCATTTTCTGTTTTTATGTAATTTCTCCAGCATCTGCAGATTTTTTTGATTTCCTCAATAAGTTGTTTTAGTCTCAAACATGATGTACAAAAGGATGCTGAAAGCAGATTTAGGTATACATTTTCAATGGGAGAATACATATTTTTAAATAATATTTTTGCAGGGTAATGGGAGGGTAAATGGAGGTAAATATCCTTGTTTGCACATGATCCCATTGCACGCCATCACTGCTTGCTGACCTAACACTGAATGAAGCAATACCTCAGTTTCATCCTTCTGACATATCCTACCCCTTTTTTCCCCTAGTTCTGCTTTTGCTTATCTCTGTAATCCTGTCCTGATCCACAATCCACTGATAGCTCATTCAAAGAGGTTCCACAGGTATGATAGAATAAATGGTCCCCTCCTGTGTCTTTCCAAGTATTTCTATATGCTAGAGGGAAGAGAAAATGTACACATTTAGTCACTGAAACTTCTAAGTCTTCAAAACACCAAAAGAAAATCTCCCACTACAGGGAAAACATGGCAAAATTAAGCTCCATTCAGAACGCATCTCCAACCGAGAATGCAATTTGCTTGGGAATGGGGAAAAGAACAATTTTTAAATGTAGCAGTCTCTTGCAAGATATTCAAAGGTGAGGACATGCTGTTCCACGAGTTACTTTACCGTTCATAAGAAAATATAAATTCATCTTTTGAACTCCCTGGAATTGATTTATTTCAAGTTCCCAAAATGCTGTTCGAATACATACTTCAAACCCCAGCTTTGGGGAAACATTTCTGCTGAAGATATCTGCTTCCTCCATATGTTCACAGTAATAAAGTCGGAACAGTGGCATGTGTAACAAAAATGCCTTAAATAATGTATACTTTGATTCCTGCAGTTGAGCTTATAGGACTTAGTATTACAATCCCTACTGTAATCGGCACCTTCTTAATCTCTTGAGTAGGGGTAGGGGTAAAGACTTAATTGGGGTCATCAGGTGGGCACCCTCTTTCCTTAGTGTTTCGTTGATAGGCTCACGACACCTCCAGAGGGCTCAACAGCGATACCTGGCGTCCCAGGTGCGCTCCCCTCCGTTTTTACCCCTGTTGCTGGTCATTTTGCAGCCCAGTTAGAGTCTTTCCTCTTCAGCCACAGCCAGTTGCTGCTTCGCTCGGCAGCCTCTGACAGCGACCTGACGGCTTGCCGGAAGGCCTATCCTCGGACTCCCATTCCCTTCAGGAGTCTGGTTGTTGACATGGCTACAAACCCTCTACAACCAACCTCTACAGGGAGCACCTGGGCACGCCAGCCGCATTGTTTTGCCTCGGCTGCTAAGTCTGAATACTTCAGGCATTTGCGTTCATGCGCTTCACCAACTACAGCCTCCCAAGGCACAGTTAACTCCACGATGTACAGGGACTTCTGTGAGGTTGACCACAAGATTAGGTCCGGCCTGAGATTAGTTGTGATGATCTCTGGTGGAAATATGAGCTTCTGATCTAGATCAGCCTGCATTTTCCAGTCCCAGGCAGTGTCCAGGAGGCGCTTGGTACATGCAATGGTTTAGGTCAGGGTGGTCATGTCATCCATGTATGCGCGAATAGGAGGTAGCCGCTGCCCAGACTGCAGGCGCTCTCCTCCTACGACCCACTTGGAAGCTCGGATGATCACTTCCATCGTCATGGTGAAGGCTAGCGGGGAGATGGTGCAACCTGCCATTATTCCCACATCCAGTGATTGCCATGATGTTGTGTATTCTGTTGTTGTAATATAGAATTGCAAATCTTGGAAGTAGTTTCTGACCAGGTTTGTAAAGGTCTTTGGCACATGGAAGAACTCGAAGGCTGTCCAGAGGAGAGAATGGGGAACAGATCCAAAAGCATTGGCTAGGTCCAGGAATAAGACGTGCAGATCTCTTCCTCCCCTTCTTGCAGACTGGATTTGATGCCATATCATGCTTTTGTGTTCTAAGCATCCAGAGAAGCCTGGTATACCAGCTTTCTGTACTGACGTGTCAATCAAGTTGTTCTGTTTCAGGTAGGTTATCATCCTTTGAGCTACAATGCTAAAGAAGATCTTCCCTTCAACATTCAAGAGATAGATTTGCCGGAATTGGTCGATGTTTGAGGCATCCTTTTCCTTGGGGATTACCACTCCCCCTGCTCTTCGCCATGCTTTTGGGATGGTTTATTTTTTCCATACCACCTTCATTTGCCTCCATAGGAATCGTAGGACATTTGGAGCATTTTTGTACAGCCGGTATGGAACTTCGTTTGGTCCTGGACCTGAAGCTGCCCTTGCCTTCCTTACGGTTTTCTCGACTACGTTCCACTTTGGGAGGCTGTCGTCCAACTGGTCTTCTGGTCGAGGAATGGGTGGCATGTCTGGAGGTATCCCCCTCTGTTCAAATCTTTGGATGTCTCTGTGCGTAACAAAAATGCCTTAAATAATGTATACTTTGATTCCTGCAAAACCAAGTACAACAGATAGGCTGCTTCTGAAGGGATAATATTGCAGAAAGGAATAATCTCAAAACCTGTTTCTCAGGTCACTGCAACAAAAAAAATCTATACATTACATTTTATTATTAGCATCCTCACACTTTACAAGTGTTTTTAAAATGTATGAGTACGTCTTAAAGTCTCGATCATTTGGCCTAACAAAAACAAGTTACTTTATAGTAATCTTTCAATATTATCACCTTCAAAGAAATACATACCATCTTTATAGGCAACTAATTTTAAAAAAAATCTAGTCCTGGTTTAGTTCTGCACCTTGGAAAGCAAAATTAAACCTACATTCATATAGTATCTTTAACAAAGCAAAATATCTCAATTAAGTACACAGGTGCTTGGTCAAACAACATTTGACACTAAACCATGCATGTTGGACAAGGATTCTATAATTTACACAAAGAGCGAGATGCCAAAGAGTCTTAAAAGGAGAGAAAAGAGGTAGAGTGAAAGAGAGATTTAGCAGGTGAATTCCAGACCTTTAAGACTTGGAGGCATTACCATCAAATCATTTTCTTTCATTTAATCAATGGAATTTTGATATCATTGACAATATTAGCATTGAACATAGTTAGTCACCCCAGATTAGAAGCAGCATACAAATGTCACTAACATTGGTGAGTCTCAAGCCATATAGTCCAGAGTAAGTTTTCTCTAAAAGGCTTTACTGGACAAAATGGATTTTTTAATGACAATCCAATGGTAACATAAATTATTGTTACTGAGAAAAGCTATTTATTTGAAAAACATTTACAAATTGATTTACTTGCTTGAATTTAAATTCTCTAACTACCATGATGGGATTTGAATCTCTGTATGAATCAATGCTCCAGATCTCCAGCTGGCTGTTGGTTTATTAACTTAGTCACTATGTTATCACACTGTAATAAAGAGACCAGCTTTGCAGGAACACTTATCAATAGATTGTGGATCTGAACAGGATTGGAGAGATAGCGAAAGGCAAAACTATAGGAAGTGTCCGAATGCTAAAACTAAGGTATTCTTCACTGGGAAGTAGTGATAATCCAGGAAATTATCGGCCTCTCATCTGCAGTCGGAAAGCTATTGGGAGAGGATTCTGCATTTGCATTTGGAAGGAAATGGGATAATTAGGGATTAATCCACAACAGGTCATATTTTACTAACCCAATGACATTTTTTATGCGGTAACGAAGGTGATCGATTAGAGAAGGGCAATGAATGTCCCCCATGATAGGCAGATCAGAGATTAAGATGAATGGAATTCATCAAAACTTGAGGCCACATTTGGAATATTATATGCAGTCCTGGTCGTCTCATAACTTGAAGGATGTAGAGGCTATGGAGAGGATGCAAAGGGGTTTATCAGGACATTGTCTTGATTAGAGGGTATTACCTACAAGGAAAGGTTGGACAAACTTGCATTGTTTTCACTGGAGTGTCAGAGGTTGAGGGGAGGCACAATAAAAGTATACAAAATGATGAGAGGCATAGATAGACAGTCAGAACCTTTTTTCCCCAGGGTGGAAATGTCTAACACTAGACGGCTTTTAAGGTCAGAGGGTGAAAATTTAAAAGAAGATGTGTGGAACAAGTATTTGTTTATATAGATAGTGGTGAGCTCCTGGAATGCCCTGCCAAGGGTGGTGGTCAATACAGATATGATAGTAGCCTTTAAAAGGTGTTTAGGTAGGCACATGGATGTGCAAAGAATGGAGGAATATGAATCACATGCAGGCAGAAGGGATTAGTTTAACTTGTCATCTTGTTCAGCACAGACATTGTGAGCTGAAAGACCCATTCCTGTGCTGTGCTGTTATACACCGGTCAGCCAAAACATTATGACCACCTGCCTATTATGCTGTTGGTCCTCTGTGTGCCGCCAAGACAGCGCCGACCCGCCGAGGCATGGACTCCACAAGACCCCTGAAGGTGTCCTGTGGTATCTGGCACCACAACATTAGCAGCAGATCCTTCAAGTCCCGTAAGCTGCTAGGTGGAGCCGCCGTGGATCGGACTTGTCGATCCAGCACATCCCACAGATACTTAATCAAATTGAGATCTGGAGAATTTGGAGGCCAGGGCAACACCGTGAACACTTCATCATGTTCCTCAAACCATTCCCGAACAATATGTGCAGTGTGGCAGGGTGCATTAATCTGCTGAATGAGGCCACTGCCATCAGGGAATACCATTGCCATGAAGGGGTGTACCTGGTCTGCAACGATGTTTAGGTAGGTGACACGTGTTAAATTGATGTCCACATGAATGGCCGGACCCAGAGTTTCCCATCAGAACATTGCCCAGAGCAGCACACTCCCTCCACCGGCTTGTCGTCTTCTCAGTCGGTTTGGACCAGACGGGATAGCCTTCGTTGTCCTCACGCGTCGATGAGCCTTGGGCGCTCAACACCCTGTCGCCGGTTTGTGGTTTGTCCCTCCTCGAACCACTGTCAGTAGGTACTCACCACTACAGATCAGGAGCACCTCACAAGCTTTGCCGTTTCAGAGATGCTCTGACCCAGTCACTGGCCATAACAATTTGGCCCTTGTCAAAGTCGCTCAGGTCTTTACTCCTGCTCATTTCTCCTGCATCCAACACATCAACTTCAAGAACTGACTGTTCACTTGCTGCCTAATATATCCCACCCCTTGACAAGTGCCATTGTAACAAGATAACCAGTTATTCACTTCACCTGTCAGTGGTCATAATGTTTTGGCTGATCGGTGTATGTTCTCTATTCTATGAGACGCCGCAGCGAGACTCCTGACGGGTACCCGTAAAAGGGACCACATCACCCCGATTCTGGCCTCTCTCCACTGGCTCCCTGTACGGTACAGAATCAACTTCAAGCTCCTCCTATTCACGTATAAAGCCCTAAATGGACACTCCCCCCCCTACATCAAAAATCTTCTAACCCCCCTCTCTAACTCCAGGTCCCTCAGATCGGCCGACTTGGGGCTATTCACTATCCCGCGGTCTAGGCTTAAACTCAGGGGTGACCGCGCTTTTGCGGTTGCAGCTCCTAGACTGTGGAACAGCATCCCTCTCCCCATCAGAACTGCCCCCTCCATCGACTCCTTTAAGTCCAGGCTCAAAACATATTTCTACTCCCTAGCGTTTGAGGCTCATTGAGGAGGCGCTGTGAACTGTTTGCGTGCTACTGTATGTTTTTGTTTATTTATTTTTTTCTATTGGAACCTAATCAAATGTACAGCACTTTGGTCAACGTGGGTTGTTTTTAAATGTGCTATACAAATAAAATTGACTTGACTTGACTTGACTATGAATATCGGTCAGCAAGCATAGGAGTGGTGCACGAATGGCTCTATGTGCGAATAAGGACAGAGGAAACATTAATTTGGATGACATCAAGTTTAGGGAGGATATAACAAGGGAGACAGGTCACGTCTCTTTCAATAGTCCACCATTGAGGTATCAAAATCATTGAGAACTTTTGTAACAAATGATCCAAGATTGACCACCGGGTGGCGCCAGCAATGGCTGCCTCGTCAACAGTCTGTCTGTCCTTTGTGTTTTAATTGTCTGTGTTAAATGTATGTTTTTAGTGTTCTTCAGCTTGTTTTATTTGAGGGGTGGGGGGGGGGGTTGGGGTTGGGGGAAACGTTTTCTAATCTCTTACCTCGAAGAAGATGCGATTCTTTTCCGTATTGTATTTCTGACCGCACTGCGGCCTAATGTGGAGTTGGTGATCTTTTCTGGAGACCGACTTTTGAGAGCTCCATCGCGGTTGCCTGTAGACTGACCATTGCGGAGCTCGCGATCCCTTTGCCAGGGGTCGACCTCGGAGCTCCAACCGTGGGTGCTTGCAGATTTAACATTATGGAGCCCGCGGTCTCTGGTCAGAGACCTACATCGGGAACTCCAAGCCGCGGGAGTTCCGACCGCCCCGACGCGGGAGCTTCCACTGCCGGCTACGGGAGTTTCGATCGCCACGACGGATGGTTTGACTGCCCTGACCGCGGGAGAATAAAGAGGAAGAAGTTTGGATTTTTTTTGCCTTCCATCACAGTGAGGAATGTGGGGGATCTGCTGTCGTGGATGTTTATGTTAAGTTTTATGTAGTTGTTTGTCTTGTTTTTTTCTCGTATGGCTGTATGGTAATTCGCATATCACTGGACCTTAATTGGTACATGTGACAATAAAAGACCTTTGATACCTTTGAAACCTTTGAAGATCCTGAGTGACAGGCGGTCTTTGTGATGGTATGGGAATGTGGTCCATAGCTCAATGAGTCCAAGGACTGTAAACAGAAATTTCCCAGCCAGAGATTCCCACCCAGCCACTTCAGTGGAGAATATACACACTTTCTAACTATAATGCTATAGTGTTCTGCACTCTACTTTTTTTCTCTTTGTGCAACTTATGTGTGGCTTGATTGGACTCCTGTGTAGTATGATTTGCCTGGTTGGCACATCAAGTTTTTCATTGTGTCTCAGAAAGTATGTCCATAATAAACCAATACCAAAACCCAAATATACCATGGCAGTATTTAAAGAGCAAAGCAGTTCCCCTAAAGAACTATCCATCAACAACATTTAAAAACATGTGCAAATGGACTGCTATATTACAAGAGTGACTGCACTTCAGTGCTTCATTAGATATTCTGTGAAAGGTGCTACAGAAAATCCAAGTGTTCCTTACAATATACAAGTCTCTCTTTTTTAAACCAATTCAGAGTTACTGAGGAAAACAGTGTCTATAAATCACAGACTGGGTGTTCTGCAGCATTGCCAATTCAACCTTTGGCAGCTCAATATGTTTCTGCTTAGGTTAATCAATCTCACTTGGTCTTGGAAGTCTGGAAAGGGCTATGTTTGGCAATAGAAGATAGACACAAAAAGCTGGAGTAACTCAGCTGGACAGGCAGCATTTCTGAAGAGAAGGAATGGGTGACGTTTCAGGTCGAGAACCTTCTTCAGACTCGATCCGAAATGTAACCTATTCTTTCTCTCCAGAGATGCTGCCAGTCCAGCCGAGTTACTCCAGCTTTTTGTGTCTATCTTCGGTTTAAACCAGCATCTGCAGTTCCTTCTTACACACAATGTTTGACAATGTTGGTTCATAATTTGGAACACTTGGATCTGTTTGTAGAAATGCTCAAGATATTCATGGAGGTAAAAGCATTTGTCTTGGTTAAAAAATAAGCTGACAGAGTTGAGGTAATGGAGAGATATTCCCACCGAAAGAATATGACTTATGGATGATATAAATCACCCATACAAGGGCCTCCACTCGTCACAATATTTATTAATAGCCTGGGGTCTAAATACAAAACAATATAGCTTAGGATAAAGATAGACAGTATTATTAGCAGTGCACATGGAAGCATTAAATTAAGGAGTCAATTAGGAGGGGCAAAAGGGAACTATGAGTTATTTCTGGCAGGTGGAATCCTGAAAGATTCTACTGGCACATTAAGCAGCTGAAGCGCTAATGGTTAACTAAGAAAAGTGTAGCTCCTTAAGGATCATTGTGGACCCATGGGAGATGGGCAAGATCTTAAGTGAATACTTCATGTCTGTATTTACCATGGAGAAAGACATGGAAGCACTTGAGTTCAGGGAGAGAATACTGATATCCTGAAGCATATAGGCATTACAAAGGAAGAGGTGTTGGCAGGCTTGAAGCATGAAAAAGTGGATAAATCACTGAGGCCTGACTTGGTTTATCATAGGACATTGTGAGAAGTCAGAGAAGAGATTGCTGGGGCTCTGGTTTTCATTACCATGGGCAAGATGCCAGAGGATTATGGGATGACTAATGTTGTGGCTTTAATTAAAGAGGGCCAGTGAGCCTTATATCAGTATGTTACTCAAAGGGATTCTTAGAAAAAGGATTTAAGTGCATCTGGAAAGACAAAAACTGATTAGGGATTGTCAGCATGGCTTGATTCATGGAAGATCAATTCTCAGAACTATGAAAAAGTTTTATGTTGAGATGATCAAGGGAATTGATGAAGACAGGACAGTGAATATTGTACATATGGACTTTAGCAAAAGGCCTTTGAGTATGTCCTGCAAGGTAGACAGATCCAGAAGATTAGAATACATGAGATTCATGGTGAGATAGAAAATTAGATACCAAATTGGCTAGGTGACAGAAGGTGAAGGGGGGTTGTGGAGGTTACATAGATACATAGACAATAGATGCAGGAGTAGGCCATTCGGTCCTTGGAGCCAGCACTGCCATTCAATGTGATCATGGCTGATCATCCACAATCAGTACCCCATTCCTGCCTTCTCCCCACATCCCTTGATTCCATTAGCCCTAAGAGCTCTATCTAACTCTCTTTTGAATGCATCCAGTGAATCAGCCTCCACTGCCTTCTGAGGCAGAGAATTCCAAAAATTCACAACTCTCTGTGTGAAAAAGTTTTTCCTCATCTCAGTTCGAAATGGCTTTCCCTTTATTCTTAAACTGTAGCCCCCGGTTCTGGACTCCCCCAACATCGGGAACATGTTTCCTGCATCTAGCGTGTCCAATCCCTTAATAATTTTATATGTTTCTATAAGATCCCCTCTCATCCTTCTAAATCCACTCGGGAAGTTAAACTAGGCCAGGATACACACAGTGAATGGTTGGGCTCTGTTATTGAACAGCAAGGCCTTGGGGTACAAGTAAATAGGTCCCTGAAATTGACATCACAGGTAATCAGAGTAGTGATGAAGACTTTCAACACACTTACTTTCAGCGGCTGGGGCACATGGTACAGGCGTAAGAACGTCATGTTACAGTTGGTCAATCGTTGGTTAGGAAGCATTTGGAATATTGTGCAGTTCTGATCACCATATTAAAGGAAGAATGTAATTAAGCAAGAGAGAGTACAGAAAAGAATCACAGGAATATTGCCTGGACTGGAGGGCTTGAATTATGAGGAACAATTAGATAGACTTTTCCCTGGAGAAAAGGAGGGTCTGTGACCACCTATAAGGTAGATGGTATTTTTACCAATGCAGGGAAGTCTAAAACTAGAGAGTTCAAGTTTAAGATAAAAGGGAAAAGATTTAGAGTTTGGAGGGAAAAGTTTCAGACAGAGAGTGGTGGCATATGGAACCGGTTTCTCCCATTCTTCTCTGCAGATCCTCTCAAGCCCTGTCAGTTTGGATGGGGAGCGTCGATGCACAACTATTTTCAGGTCCCTCCAGAGATGTTCGATCGGGTTCAAGTTCGGGCTCTGACTGGGCCACTCACGGACATTCACAGACTTGTCATGAAGACACTCCTGCATTGTCTTGGCTGTGTGCTTAGGGTCATTGTCCTGTTGGAAGGTGAACCTCTGCCACAATCTGAGGTCCAGAACGCTCTGGAGCAGGTTTTCATCAAGGATCTCTCTGTACTATGCTCCGTTCATCTTTCCCTCGATCCTGACTAGTCTCCCAGTTCCTGCGGCTGAAAAACATTCCCACAGCATGATGCTGCCACCACCATGCTTCACCGTAGGTATGGTATTGGCCAGGTGATGAGCGGTGCCTGGTTTCCTCCAGACGTGACGCTTGGCATTCAGGCCAAAGAGTTCAATCTTGGTTTTGTCAGACCAGAGAATCTTGTTTCTCATGGTCTGAGTCCTTTAGGTGCCTTTTGGCAAACTCCAAGCGGGCTGTCATGTGCCTTTTACTGAGGAGTGGCTTTCGTCTGGCCACTCTACCATATAGGCCTGATTGGTGGAATGCTGCAGAGATAGTTGTCCTTCTGGAAGGTTCTCCCATCTTCACACAGGAACTCTGGAGCTCTGTCAGAGTGACCATCGGGTTCTTGGCCACCTCCCTGATCAAGGCCCTTCTCCTCCGATTGCTCAGTTTGGCCGGGCGGCCAGCTCTATGAAGAGTCCTGGTGGGTTCCAAAGTTCTGCCATTTAAGAATGACAGAGGCCACTGTGCTCTTTGGGACCTACAATGCTGTAGAAATTGTTTTATACCCTTCCCCAGATCTATGTCTCGACACAAACCTGTCTCAGAGGTCTAGGGACAATTCCTTCGTCTTCATGGCTTGGTTTTTGCTCTGAAATGCATTGTCAACTGTGGGACCTAATATAGATAGGTCCCCCGGTGCAGCTCGGCCGCGGGACTTTTCATCGCTGGTGCGGCTCGGCCGCGGGACTTAACATCGCCCGGTGCGGCTCGGCCACGGGACTTAGCTGCGCAAGGCTTGGTCGCGGGGCCTTCCATCGCCCGGCTCAGCCGCGAGACGTTTCAGCACCCGGTGCGACTCGGCCACGGGGACTTCCATCCCCTTGCGGGGACTGTGCGGGTCGGTCGGGGACAAGCTGTCTGTCCGTGGGCGTGGGGAAGAGAGTGGAAATTTTGTTGCCTCCATCACAGTGAGGGGTGTTTGGAGTCACTGTGATGGACGTTTGTGTTGGGGTCATGTGTCTTGTGTTCTTTTTTTGTATGACTGCTATGTAGTTTCGTTCGGTACCTCGGTACCGAATGACAAATAAAGCTCTGTTATACTGTATGCCTTTCAAAATCATGTCCAATCAATTTAATGGTAGACTCCAATCAGGTTGTAGAAACATCTCAAGGGTAATCAATGGAAACCGGATGAACATAAGCTCAATTTTGAGTGTCATAGCAAAGGGTCTGAATACTTATGTAAATGTGATATTTCAGTTATTTCTTTTTCATTACTTTGCAAAAATTTCTAAACACCTGTTTTCGCTTCTTCATTCTGGGGTATTGTGTGTAGATTGATGATTAAAAAAAAAGAATTTAATCCATTTTAAAATAGGGCTGTAACGTAACAAAATGTGGAAAAAGTGAAGGGGTCTGAATACTTTCTGAATGCACTGTATTTTTTCCCTACTTATCATGGAGCTTCAGATTTCATATATGGCACCCCTTTTGAGCTGTATATACAATCTCAGCAGCAGCACATTAAACTCAAATTGTATAAAACATGAAGATTTTCACATTTTCAGGCATGTTACATCCAGTTAAGTATTTTTGAAATCCAATCTCTGTTCATCCAATGCAGTCCATAAAGCCAAAGACTTGGTAAACCCCTGAACGTGAAGCAGATTGTGCACCAGAACATTTTTCTAATAATAATGCGAATTATTCAAATCCATCCATGCTTGAAAATGTGTTATTACACAAATGTATCTACCTTCAATAAGTAACACTGAAAGGAAGAGAAATAAAATACATGTACCCATTTCTGTAACCTGAAATTATGATTACATCTGTGAAATAGCATCAGTATCTGATTTATCTCAGGCAGAAAACAATGGGCTTTCCTTCCCTACCTTTCCACAAAATTTTCAGCTGATCATTTGGCAGAATCACAATGAAATGAAAAGGGAAGAAAATTCTGCCTTAATATATTTTTCATTACAAATATAGATTACTCCCAGGTCAGACAATATAGGGTCAGCAATATTGGTATATTAAACATCTTTTATTTCTAAGTCGCTTAATTCAAATAATCTGACAATTCAATTTTGTTTTTGAGCATTATATTCTGGAAATTCTTTTTTTTTAAATTTAGTTTTTATATATGGTGTACAAAAAAAATCTAACAGACTGAATTCTCAGGAGCAGACACCATCTACTGTAGCTTTTATTTCTTAACTATCTCCAGAGACCTCTGAAAACTAATTTCTGTCTCCAACCTTATTGCTCTTCAGATACAGAGCAAATTAACCCAAAGGACTGGAGAGGGTGGCAGCATCTGGTCACTCAGCATTGAAATTACTTGCATTCAAAGTGCTCTATTTTGAGGAGAATAATACACTTTGGGGGACAAAGTGAGGGAGGCCGGGGGTCAAAATAAAACCAATTCTCCAACTTGAAGGGAAGGGAGAAATATTCTCCCAAGACCCTTTAAATTCGCAACGCTCAGTTCAGTTCAAATTAAACTATACTTTTGTGGAAAAAGTAATAAAAAGGAACCACAGATGTTGGTTTATACCAAAGGTAGACACAAAATGCTGGAGTAACTCAGCGGGTCAGGCAGCATATCACACGGATAGGTAATGTTTCAGGTCGGGACACTTCTTCAGACTCCATTAATATTGTGGAAATGAGTTTAATGTCCTTCATGACGCTACCAGGAAGGGATTTTGACAGATTTATTATTCTCCTTTTCATCTCTCCCGAATCCCTTTTATTACCACATTGGTTACTAACCATACAAACCACAGGTAGACCTGCACACAAGCACAAGCCAAGATTCTGCACTGCAGTGTAGTTCAGTTCGACTTCCCCCATACAGTTGCTTTACAACACTAACAGAACAGGATTGATGGACAACAAAATACATCAAATCATTCAATCAAACAGAGTGGCAAGCAGAATGCTGCAACTGAGTGGGGTCTGCAGAACAGTATAGGTAGCCCTCTACTAGGCCATTATGTCCCTTGATAGAGGATACTGACCATTCAATTTGTTCGTGCATTTTCTGTAGCTTAATCTTCAGAGATATGCACACCCAGGAATTTGAAGCTTTTGACTCCACCACCATTGTTCCGTCAATATAAAGAGGATTGTGGATCCTTGTTCTTCCTCTTCCAAAGTCCACAATCAGTTCCTTGGTCTTATTGCTGCTGAGAGCAAGGTTGTTGTTCTATATTAGATTAATTGATCAATGTCCCTTCTATACTCCGACTCATCATCATCTATAATTCGTCCAACAATGGCGGTGTCATCGGCAAACTTGAAGATGGAATTCAAATTGTATCTGGTTACACAGTCATGAGTCTAGAGTGAGATAAGTGACACATGGCAATAATTTAGGCTTCCAGCGTGGCAATAATGAACAAAATACCAAACTGCTACCCATGTCGAGAGTTCTCTCCATTTTATTCAACTTCATTTATTACCATATAACATAAAGCATTCATCAATAGCCAGTTGCTTTTCTCATGTCATTACTTCTGTTGGGGGTAGGGAAGAGAAAAAAAAAACACTGATCGGTTAAACAAGGGAGGAAATACTCAACTGTCAAGCACCACCAGACAATTGCTCAAAATTTCACTACCAGCTCCAACAAAGAAGTGGCCACATGGTCAATTTGGTTTATGACAAGATGAAAGCTGACCTTATTGTTCTGGATGTTGTCCACAAATGAATGGGGAAGAGTGGAAACACAGTTAACGTTGTAGTGATTGCATCTAGCCAGTGAACTGTTCATGATGAGTTTTAACATTGGAGGGGACCAATGCATGGCCTAAACTTGCCTTTCTCACTCCAGAGGATATGTTGAGTAACATTGGAACCAAATTCTGCTTTGTCAAAGCAAGACAAGTGAGATACAATGGCACAGCAAAGGCACAGGCATCACACAGAGAATCCTGTAAGGCTTAGAGCTCCATTATGTTCCACCTTAACCTTCATGGACACGAGAGATAAATTCATATACACTGTACTCTTGCTGTTCGGTCTGAGTTGGTTAAAAAAAGGAATGAAAAACACATATGTTCACCATCATGCACATCTTTGTTATGCATTGTACCATATAAAATTGTCTCTTTTGCACAACTTGAACTCTAGCTTGGAAAGGCACCCGAATGTCGCAGTTCCATTTCCCAACTTGTTAGAGGGGAGAACTGCAAATTAATCCAGTAGAGGCCCATATTATAATATTTTCTTCAAGCCAAAGGGGAGATATATTTAACCCATCCGTTGTAGTTTAAAATAGACCTTGAATGCTGAACTACTGCAACAGCCAATTCTAACCTTCTTCTCAAACTTCTTATCTTCAATTATCACGCTGGAAGCCTAAACCAATATCTACTGCCAATTGGGATTGTATGCCTGTGATTTCAGCCCAGTACTAGCATGTTTGACACCCATTCGTCAGTCAAAACATATGCACACTTACTCACACACAGGCGATGACATCTAGACTGAAATGCAGAAGCCGCCATTTACAATTAATCTATAAAGTTGGCGAGGGATTAAATTTACACTTCCTCCCAACACTGAGTGTGCTCTTAATAAAAAGGTGTTTCCACAGGCAGAGCCTTCTCTACTGTGGAATCTGCAACTTTAAACAGTATAACACTTGAGTAACACTGCACAAAATTAACAATAATTCCTTCACCAAATGATATATGCATTGAGGAACACGAGTCATCCAGCATCATCTGCAGTTCAATTCCCAAAGCAGGACATTTACATTCAAGACTAAAACTAAATTGCTTCAATTGTAAATAAACCTGTCAATATATGGGCACAGCGAATTACAGATGTCTTGGTAACAAGAGCACAAAATTAAATTCCCTCGGTTGGACTATTAATTAGCACATGGATGGAACCAGCCACAATCTGATGCATGTAACTCTTTGAAGCTAAATTGCTGTCCTCTATCCACAGTCAGACCAAATTTAACACAGCTGACCATTTGTGCCAGATGCTTCATGTCAAAAGATAAAAAAATTATGTCTTCAGTTTTGATATTCCTCCAAGCACATTTATTGGCTCATCTGCCATTCAAGTTAATTTGTCTGTTCGTCTGTCTCAAACTTGAGACAATGTCTGTCCAAATAATAAAATATATCCTAATTAGTTTGCGTATGCAGAGTGGCACCTACATTAAGTAAAACCCACCCAGAGCCTCCGTGAGACACACAAGGACTTATGCTGTAGCCTGTTGAATGAAAAAACATTCATTTTCCACAAGATAGAACTATTGCAGTCACAGAAAATACCTCGACTACTCAAGATCTCCCATTGTGACCCATTTGGTAGAAATAATTTTCACCTCAAAAGGCATTGAATCTCAAGAAGGTGGAATGTGATTTACTATCATTACAAAAAGAACATTTCTATTCAAAGCTGTCATCAAAACATATCAACTTATTACAAATATTTAAAATATATCAACTACCTATAGGTGGCGCAGCGGTAGAGTTGCTGCCTTACAGCCCTTGTGCTTGCAACCCCGATTCGATCCCGACTACAGGTGCTGTCTGTACGGAGATTGTACGTTCTCCTCGTGACCTGCGTGGGTTTTCTCAGAGATCTTCAATTTCCTCCCACACTTCAAAGACTTACAGGTGTGTAGATTAAATGGCTTGGTAAATGTAAAAATTGTCACCAGTGTGTGTAGGATAGTGTTAATGTGCGAGGATCGCTGATCGGCACGGACCGGGTGGGTCAAAGGGCCTGTTTCCATGCTGTATCTCTAAACTAAACCAGCACTTCAACCAGTTTCACAATTTGCGTGTGCGTTCTTTCTTATTAAATAAACAGCTTACAGATGTCAAAGAAATGCTGAAGGCCATATAATACCACAATACCCTCTGGATGGGCACAAGATCATCTGCCAGCCTAAATTATTAACACATCAGATCTAGAACTGTTGCTAATGTGAACATTTGTGAGCTTAAGCACAGCCACAGTTCAACAACCTTAACAGCATTAAGAAAGACTGCAAATTTCAGAGATACTGCGGCACGGTGGCGCAGCGGTAGAGTTGCTGCTTTACAGCGAATGCAGCGCCGGAGACTCAGGTTCGATCCTGACTACGGGTGCTGCACTGTAAGGAGTTTGTACGTTCTCCCCGTGACCTGCGTGGGTTTTCTCCGAGATCTTCGGTTTCCTCCCACACTCCAAAGACGTACAGGTATGTAGGTTAATTGGCTGGGTAAATGTAAAAATTGTCCCTAGTGGGTGTAGGATAGTGTTGATGTGCGGGGATCGCTGGGCGGCACGGACTTGGAGGGCCGAAAAGGCCTGTTTCCGGCTGTATATATATGATATGATATGATGATAAAATGAAAGGGAAGAGGTTGTAGACAGCACAGAGGAACACGAGTTAAGTTTACAAAGCAATAAGTAAATAAAACGTTAATAAAAAAATTTGGAAGTGCTTGCAGTCTCACTACAAAAATTACCTGCTGGTAAAACTATCAAATGTTAGTGTCCATGAGTTAGGTAGAGGGAAAAAAAGACTTTAATCTCACTAGAATTAGGAGTGCACTGAATAAAGATATGAAACTACATCATTCATTATGCAAAACTGAAATATTATCTCAAATAATAAATTCATAGAATTTACAGGATTTGAGAGTTGAAGAAACTTTCTCTGCTTCCCCAATAACCTGGCACAATTGGCAATTCCCACAAGTAGACATCTGCCAATATCCAACATTGTTCCAATGAGTTCATTCCAAAAGGAGTTGCCAATAACAAAACATTTATTCCACTGGTTTATGAAGCTCAAATGAACTCATTGATTGAACTCGAGTGCCATCTAGAGGCATCAGTAACACTTGCTCTAAAACATTGCTAATCCTCAAGGCATAACATTGAGAGTTTTCAGAACTAAATTTATGATGGTCATCATCTACATATTGTAGTCTTATCAAAAATGCTACACTGAGCAACAAATTGAAAGACATAACTAAAACACAATTCAAAACTAAATCATGTCAGAATTTCCTAGTAATGATTTTATCTATTATTCTATTTTTTTAGCTTTTCAACTTCAGAAAAAGCAAAACCTACTAAAAAATAAAACAAAGTTTCCGATGAACAGAACACATCTTGGATAATCCTAACTCAAGTCTAGTTTCTTGCCAACAACAGGCGCAATAATTTGGTGTAATTATTATAATAATCCACTGCACCACCACATACAGTATGACAGAATATTCTTAAGATCTCACTTTGTGCAAATCTTCCTGAGCAATCCTACCGGGGGGAGGGGAGGGGGAGGGATCTTGAGAGACTCGTTTGCGCTCCAGGTATGTGGGTTCTGCAGTGTCTCATTTGCGATTCACAAACACTGCCAGAGATGGGATGAGGACGTAATTTGGGAGATAGTGTTTTTGTATGTGTCTGACAGATAGACTCAAGGCTATAAACGCAGGCCTGAATACTCTTCCCATTCTGAATAATGCAGCCTTACCCAGTTGTACACATGCTGGGTTAAGATCATGGTTTTATATAGCAGCTTGTGATGAAGACCAACTTCTGCCAAGAGAGACAAATTTGTGAAAGAAGCTCCATGATCCTTCTGAAATGCTTTTCTAAGGTAAAAAATAACTCCATAATACTATTCTCTATATTTCTTGTGGAACTAGCATCTGACATGATGTCCTCTGAGCCTTTTGGTGGATGGAATTCTCTGCTACAATTAAGGGAGGAGCTCTTCAGCCACCATGAGGAGGGAGTTGCAGAGGATGCTGCCAAAGATTTTCCTTGTGACAGACAACACTGGGATTTGTTTTGTTTTTTTAAACACAAATACAGCATCTCTTGGGTCTTGTTCTTATCTGTTCCTGAAACCCTCAAGTCTCTGCCATATTCATACATGACCATTCCAATGTCCTCTTGATTGACTTTCCCTTGTTCTGTGTCCAGTAAATCCGAGGTAACCAAAAACTCGGTAAAACCTTGTCCCAACCTGCATGTCCTTTTCAATCATTGCTCGTGTCAATAGCCAAAAGGAACACTCAGTTAAATATCTTCTCCTTTCCATTCCTAAACCCTCCATTCGCTAATCTGTTCCTACCCCAAACTCAGATCCAGTGCTTTCCTAAATCACCCAAATACAAAAATCACACCACATATCATTGCTACACTAGATTGTGATGTTAATAATTGTAACCCTAAACTTTCAAGATGCCTCCCAAGACATTTCTAACTCTATTCTTCACTTGATTTGGGATACTCCCTTCCTTGATCAAGCCTTTGGTCATATGTCATCACATGTTTTATTGTAGCTTTATATCAATTTATCTTTAACTTGTCACTCTTGTATAAAAATATTCTAGCATCTTTAAAAAGGTCTAAATAAAAGGTGTTGTTACCATCCAAAATCACCTGCTTTAGTCAAACCTTAAACCCAACAAGCATGTTGCAAGAAGACCAGGTTCTTCAGAAACTCAAAATCTTCAATTTGTGGTATCTCATTCAACACACAAATCATAACGGATTTGTTAGATTGTCTGTAATTATTTGCCAAAGCAAATTCTAGTGAGAAGTACTCCCAACAGTGATACCACTGCTGTTATTGCCAACCAGCTGTAACGTAAAGGCTTGAGGAATCATTTGAACATTACTGGCAAAGCAGTATAATTGTATTTGAAGTACCAATAATAATAATCAGTCAAGTCCTCAAAGGGCATTTTGTAGCCAAAAGAATATAACAGCAATAATTGTAACACCAAAAGGACGGGTAATATCATTCCCGGATGTTCCATTTCCCCTCTGTAGGGAGCAACTCTTTCATTTGTGAATAATGATTTAATTTGCCAATGGACAATGTTAACTTCAATCCAATTACATTAATTGGCAGTCACCCATGTTTAACTATGTTGCAGAACTAATATTGCAATATCCATCTGAGGTTAAAGAAAATATTGTATTTTCAAGTAAATGAATTTAATTTCCATTGCACATTTCAGCCAAGTTCATTTGTGCAGGGAACCAGCATTGAACATTCTGACAGCATACCCATGGCATGCTTAAGAAGAAACCCAAGAGAGTGGGGAAAATAGGGAATGTCAAGAATGTGTAATCATAATAAACCCCAACACCCAAATCACAAAGCCAATTTTCTAAAAAATTAATTTTATTTCTATATTCCTCCCTACCCATTACTATTTAAAAAAATACTCACCTTCTTCCTTGAACAGTTTACGGTGTAGTTGCAGAGAATGGATTGCAATGGGATTCTAAGATTGCTGCCATTTAACTAAAACTCTGGTGCATGACTAGCAATTAAAATCAGCAAAGCCAAAGTGAATGAAGACCCCAAAACATCATGAGGGCTATTCCCAGTTACCAGCCTGTTTTCACAGGATACATCAGTCATTAACAATGTCCCATTGCACTGCTCCTTTCAGTGCCTTGGCAGTGGCTATGGGTCCAGGTAGACCATCATGGTATCTAAGAGTTTCCGTCTTCCTGCTGTCACTTTCATTTCCTCCCGCCTAGACTACTGCAACTCCCTATACACTGGGATCAGCCAATCATCCCTGTCCCGCCTGCAACTGGTCCAAAACGCCACAGCAAGACTCCTGACGGGTACCCGTAAAAGGGACCACATCACCCCGATTCTGGCCTCTCTCCACTGGCTCCCTGTACGGTACAGAATCAACTTCAAGCTCCTCCTATTCACGTATAAAGCCCTAAATGGACATTCCCCCCCCTACATCAAAAATCTTCTAACCCCTCTCTCTAACTCCAGGTCCCTCAGGTCGGCCGACTTGGGGCTACTCACTATCCCGCGGTCTAGGCTTAAGCTCAGGGGTGACCGCGCTTTTGCGGTTGCAGCTCCTAGACTGTGGAACAGCATCCCTCTCCCCATCAGAACTGCCCCCTCCATCGACTCCTTTAAGTCCAGGCTCAAAACCTATTTCTACTCCCTAGCGTTTGAGGCTCATTGAGGAGGCGCTGTGAACTGTTTGCGTGCTACTGTATGTTTCATTTTTTTTCCCCTTAGTACCTAATCAGATGTACAGCACTTTGGTCAACGTGGGTTGTTTTTAAATGTGCTATACAAATAAAATTGACTTGACTTGACTTGACTTGACTTGACTTACAGCGGCACTTCCAGTGCTCCACTGTTTCTGATGCCCACCTTGCTCCAGCTGAATGGAATGCAGAATGAAATGGTAACCCCTTTTAAGTTTACCGAAGACAGCAGAGCCAATAAATCACAGAGTCATCATGAAAAATTGACATGAAGTAAAATGTCCGTCTAACAATTCCACACATTCAAAGAAGTGTATCTTTCCAAGTAACTAATTGTGCCTTTACCTATCCCAGACTAATTCTGTCTTTACCTATCCCAGGCTAACCCTGGGAAGCAGCATTTGTCGCACTCAGGCAGACTAGCATGGACTTGCTGCCTAAAGATGTCACAGGACCTTATTTAAATTAATTTAATTTGGAGTGTTGGGAAACCTACAATAAAATCTGAGCTTCAGCTAAAAATCAGAGTCACCTCTGGTGGTTCAATTAGTAATTTGTGCTTATGCTTTTATCTACCATTCCGTAAACTCAAAAACAAACAAGCCAGCTGGCACATGAAAATAATCCAAAGTTTTCCCTGCAGTAAAACAATCCTTCATAAATATTTAATATTGCACAGACTTTTACTAATTGTGCTCCATTCCGATTTTTGGCATCTGTTCCTGCAACTTCAACATCAGATGTGAACATTTTGTGCTAAAACTCGATTATCATCAAATTGTAGCGACCATAGGGATTGGTCCTGAGAGTCGAACCCTCGGATTGGCCAGCAAGGTCAGGTGGTGGTTTTGGCACCCAAAACCAGTCAGTGGGAAGAGAACTTCGAAGCGAACAGTTTGATTTAGTGGTTGTCTGTAAATCCGTTTGTTATACTTTGTAATCGAATATTGCTGCCGCAATAAACTTCTTTAACAAAGAACAAGCTTCCAGACTCGCCATATTGGTGACCCCGACGTGATCTAGCCGATCATCTACCATGGATGAACAAGGCGCTCCTCCTGCGGCTCCAGCGCCCGGCGTACCGCAGCTAAACGCGGTCAGCGTTCATCTTCCTCTGTTTTGGGCACATCAACCCCACTTTTGGTTTGCCCACGCGGAAGCCCAGTTCCACCTAAGAAACATCTCGGTGGATGAGACGAAGTATTATTACCTGGTCAGCGCCCTACCGCCTGAGACGTCCGCGCGGGTGATGCAGTTCATCACTTCCCCTCCTGCAGACAGCAAGTACGAGGGGCTGAAGGTACTCATGCTTCGAACCTTCGGATTCAGTAGGCATGATCGAGCTGAGAGGCTTATGCACCTACCGGATCTTGGAGATCGGCTGCCGTCTGCCCTCATGGCTGAAATGTTGGCGCTGGCAGGTGAGCACAAGGATTGCCTCATGTTCGAGCAGGCATTTCGAGAGCAACTGCCAGAAGATGTTAGGCTTATGCTCACGGATTGTTCTTTTAAGGACCCCGTGGCATACGCGGAGAAAGCCGATGCGCTTATGGCGTCCAAATCGAAGAAACATAGTTCGATCAACAGGGTCTCGGCACCATCGGGCAGCCCGCAGCGGCACCAAGATGGTGCCGCGACTCCCGCCATTTCTCCAAAACCCCGCCAAAAGGATCCGCACAAGCGCGGCTGGTGCTATTATCATCTGAGATGGGGTGGAGAAGCCCGCAACTGCCGCTCGCCTTGCACCTTCTCGGGAAATGCCTCGGCCAATCGTACATAGAGGCGGTTGCGATTGGCCAGAACCGACGCCTCTACGTCCAAGATCGATTCACGGACACAGAATTCTTGGTCGACACAGGACCCATAGTCAGCATCGTACCGCCGACCGACCTTGAAGCACGATCGGGTAAGAAAGGGCCGACCCTCATCGCAGTTAACGGTAGCCCCATCCGCACGTATGGTACACGGGCAATGTCTCTGTCCTTAGGCACCCGCACGTACGAATGGACGTTTATCGTCGCGGAAGTCGGTCAAGCGATCCTGGGCGCAGATTTCCTCTGGGCCTTTTCGCTAGTTCCCGATGTCCGAGGTGAAGGCCTTCGACCCTCCGCTAGCAGCGATGAGCCCGCTGCTCCACTGCCGGCCACCCCGCTCAGCCCGACTGTCCAGGCCGTCGTCGCGGCCTCCGACCCGTATACTGCGGTCCTGACTGAGTTTCCGGAGCTGCTCGTTCAGCGTTTCAACGCCCCTTCTGCAAGGCACGGCATTGTCCATCACATTCCCACCGAGGGGCCCCCCGTTTTCGCACGGGCCCGGAGGTTGTCACCGGACAAACTCAAGGTGGCGCGGGAAGAATTTCAGAACATGGAACAAATGGGCATTGTCCGTCGGTCCAACAGCCCATGGGCCTCTCCATTGCATATGGTCTCCAAAGCATCTGGGGGGTGGAGGCCATGTGGAGATTACCGGCGCCTTAACGCCGTCACCACGGCGGACCGCTATCCCATACCGCACATCCAGGATTTCTCGTCCGGGCTGGAAGGTGCCGTAGTGTTTTCCAAAATTGACTTGGTGCGGGGCTACCACCAGATTCCTGTGCATCCGGGAGACATACCAAAGACTGCCATGATCACTCCGTTCGGGTTGTTCGAATGGTTGCGTCTGCCTTTCGGTTTAAAAAACGCGGCACAGGCGTTCCAGCGGCTTATGGACCGTGTGGGTCGAGATTTGTCTTTTGTTTTCATTTATTTGGACGATATCCTGGTCGCCAGTCGCTCGGTGCGAGAACACCTAGTCCATTTGCGGACGGTGTTCAAGCGGCTCCAAGACCACGGGCTCATCATACACCCCTCCAAGTGTCAATTTGGCCTCCCCTCTATCGATTTCTTAGGACACCGGATCACCTCAGCCGGCGCCACTCCGTTGCCTGACAAAGCGGAGGCTGTTCGTGCCTTCCCGCGGCCCACCACAGTTAAGGGGTTGCAGGAGTTCGTGGGTATGGTGAATTTCTATCACCGGTTCGTGCCGGCAGCGGCACGGGCCATGCGTCCACTCTTCCAGTGTCTCGCAGGCAAACCTGCGGAGTTGGAGTGGTGCGCGGCCGCTGAGACGGCCTTTGAGGCAGCTAAAGTGGCTCTGGCAGATGCCACCATGCTTGTCCACCCAAGCGCCTCCGCCCCCACGGCCCTGACGGTCGATGCGTCGGACGTGGCGGTGGGAGGGGTTTTGGAACAGCATGTAGATGGCAGTTGGCAGCCCTTGGTGTTTTTCAGCCGACAGCTTAACACGGCTGAGCTGAAGTATAGCGCCTTTGACCGAGAGCTTCTGGCTCTCTATTTAGCTGTCCGCCACTTTAGGTATTTTTTAGAAGGCCGCCCATTTGTGGCCTTTACGGACCACAAACCGTTGACTTTTGCTTTTTGGAAAGTGTCCGACCCATGGTCGGCCCGCCAGCAGCGGCACCTGACTGCCATCTTAGAGTTTACTACCGATGTTCGCCACGTCGCGGGTAAGCTGAATGCCGTTGCTGACGCCCTGTCCCGGCCAGCCATTTCCCCAATTTCAGCGGTGGAATGCGAGGTGGATTTCCAGGAGCTTGCGGAGGCACAGCGCCTGGCAGACACTGCCTCAGCATACCAGTCCACCACTTCGGGGTTGAAGCTGGCCCAAGTGGCTTGCGGGCCTGCGGGTACAAAAGTCTGGTGTGATGTTTCCCTTCCCGCCCTAGGCTGGTGGTGCCGGCCGCCCTTCAGCGCCGGGTGTTTGATGCCATTCATGGGCTGGCGCACCCGTCCATTCGCTCCACCTCTGCCTTAGTTCCGCTAGGTTTGTGTGGCATGGCCTGCGCAAGCAGGTAGCCGCTTGGGCCCGTTCCTGTGTTCCCTGCCAGACCGCTAAAGTTCACAGGCATGTCCAACCTCCGGTGCAGGAGTTTGAGGTCCCTGCAGTCTGTTTTTTCCATATTCACATTGATTTAGTTGGACCCTTGCCTTTCTCCAGGGGCTACACTCACCTACTCACGGTGGTTGACCTATTTACCCGTTGGCCGGAAGCTTTCCCGTTGTCCGACACCTCCGCCGCCTCTTGTGCCCGGGTCCTGGCCCTCCATTGGGTGGCCCGCTTCGGTGTTCCGTCCATTATTACCACCGACCGGGGGCCCCAGTTCACCTCTTCCCTTTGGGCTACGTTAGCGGAGCTGTACGGTTCCCGGTTGCAGCAGACCACGGCGTACCACCCACAGGCTAATGGGCTCGTGGAGAGGTTCCACCGGCAGCTTAAGGCGGCCCTCAGTGGGCGGCTGGACGGCCCTGACTGGGTAGACCAGCTCCCCTGGGTCCTTTTGGGCATCCGTACTGCTCCTAAGCAGGACCTCGGAACTTCGTCCGCGGAACTGGTATATGGCTCGCCACTCAGGGTGCCCGGGTATTTCCTTCCGGAGCCCTCTGGTCAGCTGCCCTCGGTTCCGTTGGTTTTAGCATCCCTCCGGGCGCGAGTGTGTTCCCTGGCTCCGGTTCCTACTTCACGTCACGGGTGTTCCATGGTGCATGAACCGACTGCCTTGAAGGACTGTGAATTTGTGTTTCTGCGTAGAGATGCCCATCGTTCCCCGTTACAGAGGGTCTATGAGGGACCGTTCCGCGTGTTGCGTAAAGGGACGGTCACCTTCACCTTAGATGTTGGGGGCAGGAGTGAGCTCGTCTCTGTGATCAGGCTCAAACCTGCACACTTGGATCAGGACCTCCCTGTCCTGGTCGGTCAGCCGCCTCGGCGGGGCCGCCCTCCTGCAGTTCCACCTGACCCGGGACCCCCTGCTCCTGTGGTGCCTGCAGCCCCTCTCCTTACTCGTTCTGGTCGCGAAGTCCGGCTCCCTGCTAGATTCCGTACCTCGGGTTCTGGGGAGGGTCATGTAGCGACCATAGGGATTGGTCCTGAGAGTCGAACCCTCGGATTGGCCAGCTAGGTCAGGTGGTGGTTTTGGCGCCCAAAACCAGTCAGTAGGAAGAGAATTTCGAAGCGAACAGTTTGATTTAATGGTTGTCTGTAAATCCGTTTGTTATACTTTGTAATCGAATATTACTGCCGCAATAAACTTCTTTAACAAAGAACAAGCCTCCAGACTCGCCATAAAATGGAACTCAAAGACAGCAGTACAGAAGTTACAAGTTCTGGTCTTGCAGTTGTATTCTATGTGCTGTGTATCCTAATGGACCTCAAATGTGCTGCATGGAATGCAGAATATAGAATAGTACAACTCAGAACAGGACCTTTGGTCCACGATGTCTGTATTGGGCATAATGTCTACTTCGATTAATCCATCTGCCAGCACATGTTCCATATTCCTCCATTGCCTGCATATCATGTGTCTACCTAGAAACCTCTTGAACACCACCATCGTATCAGTGTCCGCCACCACCCCTGGTAGCACCTTTCAGGCACCTCCTACTGTGTAAAAAAAACCTGCCAAACACATCTCCTTTAAATTTTCTCCTCTAACCTTAAAGCTATGCCCTCTAGTTTTTAGTTTTGGAGATACAGCGTGGAAAAAGCTCCTTTGGCTCACTGTGTCTACGCCGACTGACGATCACCCAAACACGAGTTCTACCCTAGACACTAGGGCCAATTTACAGAATCCAATTAATCTACAAACATACACGTCTTTCGAATATGAGAGGAAACCGAGCACCCAGAAGAAACCCAGACAGCACCCGTGGTCAGAATCAAGCTTGGGTCTCGGGAGTTATAATGCCACCTCTACCTCTGCAACACTGTGCCGCCGTATGTGACATTTCCACCCTGGGGGAAAAGGATCTGACCATGTACCCTATATAATCTCTCAAATATGGTTCCATCAGGTTTACCCGCAACCTCCAATACTCCAGAGAAAACAATTTAAGTTTATCCAACTTCTTCCTAACAGTCTCTGATCCAGGCAGTATCCTGGTTAATCTCTCCTGCCTCCACATTCTGCCTGTAGTGGATGACCAGAACTGCACACCATGCATCCTTCAGTCCTTTTCAGAATGGCAGGCAGTGGGGTGCTGCTCGATGCTGGGACCCCAGTTGTTTACAATATATATTAACGATTTAGACGAGGGAATTAAATGTACCATCTCTAAGTTTGCGGATGACACAAAGCTTGGTGGCAGTGTGAGCTGCGAGGATGCTATGAGGCTGCAGGGTGACTTGGATAGGTTGGGTGAGTGGGCAGAAGCATGGCAGATGCAGTATAATGTGGATAAATGTGAGGTTATCCACTTTGGTGGCAAGAACTTGAAGGCAGATTATTATCTGAATGGTGTCGGATTAAGAGAAGGGGAGATGCAACGAGACCTGGGTATGCTTGTACATCAGTCAATGAAAGTAAGCACGAAGGTACAGCAGGCAGTGAAGAAAGCTTACGATATATTGGCCTTCATTACAAGAAGATTTGAATTTAGGAGCAAGGAGGTCCTACTGCAGTTGTACAGGACCCTGGTGAGACTGCACCTGGAGTATTGTGTGCAATTTTGGTCTCCTAATTTGAGTAAGGAATTATTGCTATTGAGGGAGTGCAGCGTAGGTTCACCAGGGTAATTCCCGGGATGGCAGGACTGACATACGAGGCAAGAATGGGTCGACTGGGCTTGTATTCGCTGGAATTTAGAAGGATCTGATAGAAACATAAAATTCTTAGAGGATTGGACAGGGTAGATGCAGGAAAAATGTTCCCCAGAACCAGGGGTCGCAGTTTAAGAATAAGGGGTAGGCCATTTAGGACTGAGATGAGGAAAAACGTTTTCACCCAGAGAGTATAGAATATGTAGAATTTTCTGCCACAGAAGCCAGTGGAGACCAATTCACTGGATGGTTTCAAGAGAGTTAGATTTAGCTCTTAGGGCTAAGAGAATCAAGGGATATGGGGAAAAAGCCGGAATGGGGTACTGATTTTGGATGATCATCCATGATCATATTGAATGGCGGTGCTGACTCGAAGGGCCGAATGGCCTACTCACACCTATTTTCTATGTTTTCTATGATCAAACCCCAATATACCCAACCTGAAGTTGTATTCTGGTGAGGAGTAGAGCCACATTGCTGGAGATGCCACTCTTTGGACTTATGAAACCATAGTCCAGGTCAGTCGACTAAAGATTAAGGCGTAATGAGGGCAATAAGAGCTAAATAATCACAAATTGCTACCAGTATCTGCAGTTATTTTCCCCTGAGATGCTGCCTGACCCACTGAGTTACTCCAGTATTTTGTGATACCTTCGATTTGAACCAGCATCTGCAGTTATTTTCCTACACAAATTGCTGGTAACCTGTACAGAGAAGGACAGATAAGTGTATGTGACACAAATTGTTACTGAGTAAATTTTCTTTAAAACAACAGGGAGAATGAAACTCAATCACATCATGAAGATAATCAGAAGTCAATGAGAAAGGGGAAACATGATAACAATTCCCTACATTGGTATTAGTTCAGTGATTACTTTAGTGCAAGCCCCAAATAGGCCAAGCCAAAATTATTTCCGGCTTCCAGTATTGCTTTTATATTATTTTGTTGATTTTTGACCTTGGATTGAAAGCTCCCATATATTTTTATTTCTTTACACGGTCACCTCCTTTGATATTTATTTTCTCATAGCGTACACAGACCTACTTGTATTTTCTTCTCCCAACTGCCAATTTCTCTGCATTTTAAAACATGTTTTTTTTTTCTATTCACATTTCTGATGAAGGGCCATTTGATATGAAACATCAACTCTGCTTCTCTCTACACAGAAACTGCCCTTCCTGCTGAGTACTTCCAGCATTTGTATTTCAGATTTCCAGCGTGCACAGTATTTTTCATGATAAAGAAACTGACAATATTAAAAAAGATTCAACTTGGAAATAAGATAATTTTACAAAATTATATTCAAACAAAAGTCAGCAACATCAGATTCTTAACCTGCTGCCCTTTAAAGCACAGAATAGAATATCTATTTTGCTCAGATTGTAAATCAAGAATGCAGATGTTCCTGCGCAATTTGTATCTTTGCAGAGGATTATTAGTACGGACATACGGAGACCAGGAAACTAAAAAGCAATCAGAACTGCTTTTCGTGACGTGGTATGTATTGGAAAGGAAATGATCAGCATACCAAACACCTATAGCTTGTTTAAATTGCTGCTATGACAGCGTATTGTTAAATCCACCAGCACCCGGGTGCTTGTTTCTGGCAACTTGTTCTTCATTCAATCAAGCATTAAGTGACAAGCTGCTCACAGTCAGAGGGGCAAGTGATCTGTGACTTTGTGAGAAAATGAACCATTCACTTTGCCTGATCTTAGTCTCTGAAGTGCAATGCAAGATCAATGGGCAGAATATGTAAGATCAATGGGCAGAATGTACTTGGAAAGGTCAGTATTAATCCTCATTAAAGGAGAACTATTTCAGAACTCCAACACAATCGCAGAAATTCCAAAGTTGGACCCTGCGAGCAGTTTCTCTGTTGTGCTACAACACTATGTGGAGATGGAGTGTGAACTTTTATGCTGATCAGTAGGGCCAGGATGTTTAGGCACTAAATATCTCTGAAATAGGCAGGCAAATAGGCATAATAAAATTAGAAAAAAGGCACGAAAAAGGCATTTATTGACAAAAAAAAGCCATTAAAGGGCATGTATTTCCACCACCAAAATATGGTTTAAAATGTGTTTAGCTGCCTGTACATGTTGGGAGACGAAATATTTCTTCTCATGATTCACACTGCTTTCTCGCATGCTTTGCAAAACAGCACACAGTTGTCTGTAGAGAATATATCACTCCCATATGCTCTCACCAAATCGTTCAGTTTTTTACAAGGCGTTGACTTGACTTTAGGCATTTTGACGCTTGCAGGGTAGATCCTACAGGAGCGGGGATGCAAACCTCAATGGGCAGGCCAAGTACTAGCTGAGAAGAGGAATCAGAGCTGCCAAAGAAAGGTAATCTGAGAAGTTGAGGAGCAAGTCCTTAGCTAATGACACTCCTTCAGTTTGGAAGGGCTTGCAAGAAATCACAAGCTGCAAGAGGAAACCATAGAAATGTGGGAATGAAAGGTTGACAGGCGCTGTAAATTGTTGATGTGTGTAGATGAGCGATAGAAAATCTGGGTGAGAATTGATAAGTGAGCAGTCTCGGGTTGAGACTGAAGTCGGAAGTTCCAAGCTACACGAGGTTCGACAAGCTTCAAGCCGAGGTAGATCGCCGGGCACAGGGGAGCCGAGATTTCCCCCCCCCCCCCCCCCCACCGCCAATGCAGGAGCTTGATGGCCCCAACGAGGAAGGCCCGCCGCCGGCTACGGGAATTAAGACCGTCCCGTCAATGGAAGGTTAGAGGCCCTCGGCCGCTGGAGGACGAAGAAGGGAGAGATTGAACTTTTTCTCGCCTTCCATCAGTGAGGAATGCGGAGGAGTCATTGTGGTGGATGTTCATGTTAAAATGTATTTTGTGTGTCCTGTTGCTTTTTATTGTTATGACTGCATGGCAAATGAAATTCTTGGCTAATAAAGTATGATTGTGATTATGGGGAGAATTTTTTCAAAGGAATCAATGTATGAATAAAGTGAACACTCAGTCTTTTTCCCCAGAATAGACGATTCACAAACTATAGGATGTAGGTTTAAGGTTAGAGGGGAGAAATTGAAGAGAGACCTTAGGGATAACTTTTTTCATTTGAAGGATAGTCCATATCTGGAATGAGCTGTGAAAGCAAGCTATAGAAGTGAATGCAATTACAAATTTTAAAAGACATTTGCACAGAAATAAAGAGAGGAACTAGCCCAGTATACCAACTTGTTCTGCATGGATAAGGTGGGCCGAAGGGCCTGTTTCCATGCAGTATAGCTCTATGACTACAAATGGATGCTCCATTGTCAGCAACGATTCAGGTGGGACAGAGGGGCCTGTTTCAGGATGAGCAGCTCCATGATTGCATGGCAACAGCTGTATTCCAATGGCGCAGTTGGAAAATTATGAATTTGATCTGCAAGTAGACCTCAAAAATACCAGCTGTTAAACGAATATTTCATTTTTTTAAACTCTGGGGAGGGGTTCTCTCTAGTATGCCTGACCAGTATTCTTATCCAGAGTTACCAAAGGTAAATAGATTACCTGGACACGGTCACAGTGCTGTTTGGGGTGCTTGCTCTGCAAAAACCTATCAAACTTTCTCCACTGTAACAACGGCTACACTCTCTATCCTGAGGCTGTGGAAGTTGCTTTGTAAACAAAACTTTAGCAATTTAATATCCCTTCATTATTAGAATCAGATCTGTTATTTTTCCCCAGATAAAGTAGATAAATTCTGTTCAGCTCCTTTGATGACATTCAATGCTATTGGTGCTTGCGCATCATTGAGTCTGAAGAAGGTTCTCGACCCGAAACGTCACCCATTCCTTCTCTCCAGAGATGCTGCCTGACCCGCTGAGTTACTCCAGCTTTTTGTGCCTTTCTTATTGCACATCATAGTTGTTTTCTTTCTTGCACAGCAGAGTATTTAGCCTAAATTCACACATTGCTGAGCATAATAAATCTTGTTGACAAGGTGAACTGCTATCCTGAAACAATTTATGTTAGATGAATTCCACAGTGCATGATTGGATTCCCCAAGCAAGTACCTGTACTGCAGAGTACCTGCATCACTAGCTCTTACTGCAGCTGGTGATAGAGATACATATACATCCAGAGCAACAACCAAAAGAGAGCAATAGGAAACCGGGAGACTTTAATGGGCATTTTCTGAAAATATTAGCTGACTTTCCCTCCCAATAATTCAAGAGGTGTAAAAGCACTACAGTATTGCAATGATACTTAGCTGAAATTCCCCAGTCAATCCACTTCTAAGTATTAAAAAATATCTTCATTAATTGGCATTGTTAGATGCAGAATTGCAAATACTTCCACTCTGCCAAGTGGAAAATTAAATTAATTTCAATTTTGCACCAGCATTAGCCTGTCTGAAACTGCTGTTTTAACAAGCATACATGCTGAATAAACCACAGGCAGAGAGATGCCAGTCTGATCCAGCTTCAGACTATTCATTCATAGAGAACTGGGAGAGGAAGAGTTACGTTCTGCCAGAGTGGGGGAAAAGGGGCGAGAAAAAAAATGTGATATAAAAATTAAAACGGCATGGTGGAGAAGATTAAAAAAATATTTTAATGGTCTACAACTGAGAAGTTGTACTTAATGAAGAAAAACTGAATTTGATGAGCCTTTTATTTGAACAAAAGGTTTAGGGTCGATTTAAAGGAAGTCTTTAAAATCATAAAATGATTTGACAGGACACACACAAAAATGTGTACACTTGTCCAACCACATGATCATAGTAGAAGGTGTCCAATTAATAATGCATGAGAGTTTAGGAGAAAAATCCATCACTTGTCGCAAGATGAAGTACGCTGGAAGATTAAGTCTGAACAAGGGTCCTGACCCGAAACAGCACCTACTCATTTTCCCCAGAGGTACACTGCCTGACTTGCTAAATTACTCCAGCATTGTGTGTCTATTTTAGCTGGAAGATGTCTGTGGCACATTGACAGCATCAGGACCAGTTGAAATGAATGGCTTTATTGCATGTTGTACACTACGGAGATACAGTGTCAAATCCAACAACCAGCTGGATACCCTAGGCTGCAATTGAGAAGCAGCCCTGAAAAAGTACCTGGCTTCCAACGATAACTAATTTTCTCCCTCTGTTGTGGCTTGCCCTCTCCATATAATCAAGATGAGAACCTCAGCAAACAAAAGCAGTCTCCAGAAAATGACAACATACATCACATCCCACGAATACTCAAATACAACCATGAACTGTAATGACATCTACATAACACGCTTGTTCCAGCATGATAACTACAAATTGTTTCAATCAAGTTTTTCTCTATTACTGTGCTTCCTTCCCGAAAATATGCATTAACTGCAATGTTAGTCTGCTACAATAAGTTGTACATCATATTATCAGTCATTATGGAACAGCAAATTACAGGCTTATTGTATCTTTGCCTATTCTATGAAAAACATCCCAATAGCCCCATTAGGCTATTCTTCTCCATACCCACAAATTCCTTAAATTAAATTAAATTAAATTGGCCTCCTCCACCTTCCTATGTCCAGATCAACCACACTCTCTTCAGCTCCAACAGAGGAATGCAAAGAATTACGTTATTTTTGCATAGAAAAGACAAGCTACCCTATAAAACCAGTGGACTTGACAATTTCTACATTTTAATCCTCAAGAGATGTATACTGGGTCTCATTTATTCCTTCCACAAGGACAGAAAGTAGAAATGTTGACCAACCAGACTAGTAGGAGCACATGGGTAGACTGATGGGACTGAAGGCTGATAAATCCCCAGGGCCTGATGGTCTGCATCCCAGGGTACTTAAGGAGGTGGCTCTAGAAATAGTGGAAGCATTGGAGAACATTTTTCAATGTTCTATAGATTCAGGATCAGTTCCTGTGGATTGGAGGATAGCAAATGTTATCCCACTTTTTAAGAAAGGAGGGAGAGAGAAAACGGGTAATTATAAACCAGTTAGTCTGACATCAGTGGTGGGGAAGATGCTGGAGTCAATTATAAAAGACGAAATTGCTGAGCATTTGGATAGCAGTAACAAGATCATTCCGAGTCAGCATGGATTTACGAAGGGGAAATCATGCTTGACAAATCTACTGGAATTTTTTGAGGATGTAACTAGGAAAATTGACAGGGGAGAGTCGGTGGATGTGGTGTACCTCGACTTTCAGAAAGCCTTCGACAAGGTCCCACATAGGAGATTAGTGGGCAAAATTAGAGCACATGGTATTGGGGGTAGGGTACTGACATGAATAGAAAATTGGTTGACAGACAGAAAGCAAAGAGTGGGGATAAATGGGTCCCTTTCGGAATGGCAGGCAGTGACCAGTGGGGTACCGCAAGGTGCGGTGCTGGGACCCCAGCTATTTACGATATACATTAATGACTTAGATGAAGGGATTAAAAGTACCATTAGCAAATTTGCAGATGATACTAAGCTGGGGGGTAGTGTGAATTGTGAGGAAGATGCAATAAGGCTGCAGGGTGACTTGGACAGGTTGTGTGAGTGGGCGGATACATGGCAGATGCAGTTTAATGTAGATAAGTGTGAGGTTATTCACTTTGGAAGTAAGAATAGAAAGGCAGATTATTATCAGAATGGTGTCAAGTTAGGAAGAGGGGATGTTCAATGAGATCTGGGTGTCCTAGTGCATCAGTCACTGAAAGGAAGCATGCAGGTACAGCAGGCAGTGAAGAAAGCCAATGGAATGTTGGCCTTCGTAACAAGAGGAGTTGAGTATAGGAGCAAAGAGGTCCTTCTACAGTTGTACCGGGCCCTGGTGAGACTGCACCTGGTGTACTGTGTGCAGTTTTGGTCTCCAAATTTGAGGAAGGATATTCTTGCTATTGAGGGCGTGCAGCGTAGGTTCACTAGGTTGATTCCCGGAATGGCGGTACTGTCGTATGTTGAAAGGCTGGAGCAATTAGGCTTGTATACACTGGAATTTAGAAGGATGAGGGGGGATCTTATTGAAACATATAAGATAATTAGGGGATTGGACACATTAGAGGCAGGAAACATGTTCCCAATGTTGGGGGAGTCCAGAACAAGGGGCCACAGTTTAAGAATAAGGGGTAGGCCATTTAGAACGGAGATGAGGAAGAACTTTTTCAGTCAGAGAGTGGTGAAGGTGTGGAATTCTCTGCCTCAGAAGGCAGTGGAGGCCAGTTCGTTGGATGCTTTCAAGAGAGAGCTGGATAGAGCTCTTAAGGATAGCGGAGTGAGGAGGTATGGGGAGAAGGCAGGAACGGGGTACTGATTGAGAGTGATCAGCCATGATCGCATTGAATGGCTCGAAGGGCTGAGTGGCCTACTCCTGCACCTATTGTCTATTGTCTATTGACTCGCCTAGAAGTACAATGCTGTAATGAAACAGGAAGCATCATTCTCCTCACCACACTCTGCACTGCTTTCAATCAGTACAAGGTAGAGTTTCATACAAGGTGCACTCGGTTATCATTGATATCTATCTTTCATAAACATACCTTCAGTAAAACACTGATAATCCGGCATCCAATTGTTCGAAAACTCTGATGCTTTAGCATGTGGCTCATTCATTAATCCAGAACATGGTCTGAGGGTCCAGAGTGAAAGCAGGGCATGGGGTGGCCAGAGACAGGGTTCCGAGTGCAACCAGGCCAAGGTACAGACAGTGGGCTGGGCTTGCCTTTAAAGCTGGGATTGGGGTTTCAAACAGTGATCAAGCAAGAGCAGGGGTCTCAAGTGTACGAATATTGCCCGCTCCCTTTTAATCACCTTGTTCACTGAAATCGAAATCTAACTCCCGACTTACATATACAAATATAAAATAAAATAGTGTTAGGGTAGGAATGACCACCAATTGTCCAGAAAGTCTGCCAGTCCAGCACAACCAAAGTCCAAAGGATGCCAAATTACCAGAGTTTTATTGTAGATACAACAAAACACAGTATTATCCTCGGCTTGAAAACAACATTTTTTTGGGGGGGGACTAAAAAAACAATTCCAGGTTAGATTCAGTAGAATTGCCAGCACAATAAATTAGCAGGGTAAATGGCCAGAAAGATGCCAAAAAAAGGAATTCAATAACAATACCCCATTGGCACAGAAATCCAGGCAATGGAATAATTAAAAAAACAAAAAGTGCTAGAGTAGTTCAGCGGATTAATGCAGCATACCTGGAATATATGAAAAGATGATATTTTAGGTTGAGACCTTCTTCAGACTAATTGTCAAAGGAGGGAGAAAGCTGGAAGGGATGCGGGGGCAGGACAAAGCAAGGCAAGTAATAGGTGGATACAGTTGAGGGGGTTTGATTGACAGATGGATGGGCAAAGGCCAGAGATGAAAAGAGGCAGGATAGTGGGAGAAATGGGCCATATTAACCCCTTCCCATACTAACCTTTCTGTCCTGAGCCTCCTCCATTGTCAGAATGAGGCCAAACGGAAACTGGAGGAACAGCACCTCATATTCCCCTTGGCTAGCTCACAACCCAACCTTATGATCATTAACTTCTCCAATTTTAACCAACAACCCTCACCCCCCTCTCCCCCCACAACCCCCTCGCTTTCCTGAATCTTACCATACCCATTTCTCCCACTATTCTGCCCCACCCCATTTCCCCTTACCCCATCCCTCTTATTTTTAAGATGTGCTATGATGAAATTGAGAGCTAACCTTTGACTTGGATGCACAAGATAAACTCACTATTTTCAAACTGATTTTTTGGAATTGTTTATATCCACAGAAGAGGGAAGAAAGGGTTTATGTTTAACATCATATTTGAAAGTCAGCATCTACCACAGTGTACTGCTCCCTCAATACTGCATCAAACTTTGATAGAATTTTGCACTGGAATAGAACCCATAATCTTTCCAGCCAAAGGGTAAAGTACAAACCTTCCCATCCCTCAGCATCTCAAAATGTAAAAACCCCAATACCAAAATGCTGTGGTTGGGTTATGAGTAAAGACTGGATAGGCTGAATCTCTCTTCCCTGGAGTGAAGGAAGCCAAGAGGTGGCCTTAGAGATTAATAAAATCATGAGTGCCATTGATAAGGGCATCACAGTCTTTCTCCCAGTAGGGGATTTTAAAATGAGAGGGCCTTGGTTTAAGTTAAAAGGAGAACGTTTTAAAGAAGACATGAGAGGATTTTTTTCCCCACACAAAGGGCGGTGGGTGCTTGGAATGAGTTGCCAGAGGAAGAGGTAGAGATGGGTACAATTATAATATTCAACTAGCATTTGGACAGGGTCATGGATAGGAGATAGACACAAAAAGCTGGAGTAACTTAACAGGCCAGGCAGCATCTCTGGAGAGAAGGAAAGGGTGACGTTTCAGGTTAAGACCCTTCTTCAGAGGGAGGTTTGAAGGGAAATAGTCCAAATGCAAGCAAATGTGACCAAATCAGCAAGGTACCATGGGTGGGGTAGACCAAAAGGCCTGTTTCTGTGTTGTACGTCTCTATTACTCTAAAAATTAAGAGTTACAACCAAACAACCAATAAAGAGTCATATGTAGAAACAGGTCTGCAACATCTCAAATTCAATGTGTTATTTAAATGCATGGCCTCAAGTCAAGAGGACAAATGCTTTTTACCTACAACACATTTACACAAATTACCACAATCAGTATTTATAGCAGGATACTGAGGCAATGGTTACTAAAATAACTTGTGCTGTAAAATGTTTACTGCTGGAATTGGAAACCAATTATGGCTAAATTAACTGTAAGCAGTAAATTGCCTTGTGCAAGAATAAATTACATTGTTGGAGAACTTGTACATCCACATCTGTGAAAGTTTATCCACAATCAGTATTTATAGCAGGATACTGAGGCAATGGTTGCATGAGTGAGGTGCGGCCCATCGTTACACAGGAAAACGATGCATGGCTCAAACGTTTCAACAGACCATCAATGGGTTGATACAAGATCATTTTACCATAACAGACAAGTCATTACTGACCCATCTGCGTCACATCAACATCTGATAAAATAGTAAGATTAAATGAGAACTTACCAGTTCGAAGTTTGATCTGTATTTTATGAGGAGTTACGATGAGGGACTACGTGAAGACCCCGTCCAGCACGCATGCGCGACATTCTTCAAAGCAGCGGTGTGGATTCACAGAAAAAACACAACGATTGAAATAAATATAGTAAAGAAAAAATAAGAACTTGATTACCAGTTGATCTGTATAAAAGAGGGTGGGAGCGGAGGGCACGTAGTCCCTCATCGTAACTCCTCATAAAATACAGATCAAACTTCGAACTGGTAAGTTCTCATTTAATCTTACTATTTTATTTCGGAGTCACGTGAGTGACTACGTGAAGACTTCAAAGCTCTGTGATTCCGAACCGTGTACCAGCTCATGCTTCACTCACTGTCTGAAGACCTTAGAGGGAGGAAGTATGTTATCGCAATAAAGAGCCTGTTTGTGAACAAAAAAGGTTTATTAATGACAACAAAAAACAGAGAGCTCCCCAGGGCTCAAATTAAATATTATCTGCAGACTCTAAAATTCTGTCTGCAAATGTAGCAGGTTGCGCCAGCGGTTTATTATAAAACCTTTGGAAAGTTCTTTCCGAGGACCATCCTGCTCTGGCCAGAATATGGTCCATAGGCACGTCCATTCGACTTGCCGCCGACGTAGATGCAGCCCTGGTGGAGTGAGATTTGAAAACATTGGTATTGACTCCCGCGGACTTAAGCACCTGCTTGAGCCACCTTGAAATGGTTTGGCTCGTCACCTGACCATGAGGCTTCTTGTGGCTTATCCATAAGGCTTTTTCTCTCCCTCTTAAGTTGAGTGTTGTGTCTATGTAATTGGCGAGATGGGTCTTGGCACACAGCCGTGGGTCAGATAAATATGTGCAGAACTCCATAACTGGAGGCGTGGTACCTGGTCTAGTTTGTTTGACCAGTCCCTGAATGTGGAATGTGAAACAGTCCAATGACTCTGTCATGCTGTCCAGCCTCAGAAGGTGGAGGGATTGTACCCTTTGAGCTGACACTAGTGCCATGAGCATGACTGATTTCAGTGTAAGTTGTTCCAGCGTGAGTGCCCTGGGTGGTGGCCATCCCCTAAGGTGCGTCAGCACAATGCTGACATCCCAGATCTGAGTGTACCTTGGTCTGGGGGGGTTAGTGTTAAAAATGCCCCTCATGATTTTGATTACTAGTGGATGGGACCCCAAAGCCAGTTGTCCTGCTGCTGGAACCAAATAAGCTGACAACGCACTCCTGGCTGTATTTATGGCGCTGTAGCTGAGTCCTTCCCGATGTAATCCAACCAGGAACTCTACAACACTGGTGGGTGTTGCTGTAGTGTAGGTAGTTCCTGTTTTGGAGCAATACCGTTCCCATTTTCTTATGTTGGTCAGGTATTGTCGCCTGGTGGACTCCCGGTGGGATGCGGTCATCATGTTGATGGCGTCCTCAGACAGTCCCAGGCCCAGTATAGGTCTTTTCAGAATCTGCAAGCCAGGAGATTGACTCTGTCATGGCACGGGTGACTAATGCCTGACACTGGGTGGATTAATAATTCCGGACTGCTGGGGAATTCCAACGGTGTTTCGACAGCCATGTCGAGGGCCACTGGGAACCATGGCTGTGTAGGCCAGTCGGGTGTTATCAAGATTCCTGAAGCGGAATCCAATTGAATCTTGCGTAACACCCGACTGATGAGGCAGAAGGGAGGAAAAGCATAAAAGAACATTTTCCCCCAATACAGCGTGAATGCATCAACTGCTGCTGCCTCAGGGTCTGGTTCCCAAGCGACATACGTTGGTACCTGGTGATTCAGCCTGGATGCAAATAGATCGATATCTGGTGTGCCATATTGTTTTGTAATTTCGGCAAATACTTTGGGATTTAACATCCATTCGATGTTATCGTTAAATTTGCGTGACCTGGTGTCTGCCACTGTATTTTGCTTACCTGGTAGGTAAGTTGCTGATAACCAAGTATGTCTTTCGACACACCATTGCCAGATTATGTTGACCAATTTGTCACACGATTTTGACTTTATACCACCCATGTGGTTGATATAGGCCACCACCGTGGTATTATCTAATTGCAACCGGACATGTGCATGATGCGTATTAGATGAATATGCTTTTAAACCATAAAACGCACCCAACATTTCTAAATAGTTGATACCCCGTGTCTGTAGGCAAGATGATTCAGAATTAGTCCATCTGCCCCCTGTGCTGGATTGCATGTTAGTTGCTCCCCAGCCCAAAGCACTGGCATCCGTTTGAATGGTTAATACTGGGTTAGTGATAATTATGGGACTGGAACTGAGGCTAATGTTCCTTGTCCACCATTGTAACTCTGTAATGGATTCAGCAGTTAAATACATAGCTCGGTCAAAGTGACCTGAGTTTTGCTTTAGTGCGTGCACTTTTGCTCTTTGTAAATTTTGGTAGTGCAAAGGCCCAAATTGTACAGCTGGAAAGGCTGCTACCATTTTGCCAATAACTCTAGCTACCTGCCGTATGGTTGGTTGACGTTTATGCATTAGTTCGTGGCATGATAGTGCCAATTGTGATGCTTTCCCCTTTGGCAGAGTTACAACCATGCGAACAGTATCAATCGTAAATCCAAGATAGTCCATGGTAGTGGACGGTGTAAAATTGGATTTATCTGGATGTATGACAAACCCCAAAGTTTCAAACAAACGTTTGGTGGCTGCTACTGCCAAAATAGCTGTCTCCAAGGTTTTTCCTACTATTAAAATGTCGTCTAAGTACGCCATGACTATATGCTTTTGTTTTCTCAATAACGCCAAGGCGGGTTTTAAGATTTTAGTGAACAACCTTGGAGCGGAGGTTAGTCCATTTGGTAAGACTTTAAATTGCCATAGCTGTTTCATCCAGATAAATTTTAAGTATTTACGGTGCTCCTTGTGTATGGGTACTGAGTAGTAGGCATCTTTTAAATCAATGCCTGCTAGAAAGTAACCTGTAGAAATCAAAAGTCTGGCGGTTTCAAAAGTTTCCATCTTAAAATGTGTATACTTAACTGAGTCGTTTAACGTAGTTAAGTCAATGATGATGCGACATCCACCATCTTTTTTAGTTTTGGTGAAAATATTAGACACAAATTCCAAAGGTTCATGATTTGTTCTTTCAATGACACCTTTTGCTAGTAGCCTCACAAGTTCAGCTTGACCCTCTTGTTTGTCTTTGACTGAGAGGGTGAATACCCTTTGGGGTATGTGCTGAACTGGCGGAACGTTTTCATGAACAAAGTCAATTTTATAGCCATGAATGCAGTTTAGTATGTATTTGTCATTAGTAATGGTTTCCCATGCATCCAAAAACAAGTGCAATCTCCCCCCTGATAGTATAGAGCCCCTACTGCTCATATGCCGAGAGGTACCAGACCCACCTACCTCCATGGTTATTGGTATTAATTTTTCTTCCGCCTCTTCGCTAAACGATGAGGTGTCTGCTGGGCTGTAGAGGGCTGCTGTTGACGTTGATGTTGTTGTTGTTGTTGTTGTTGGCGCATTTTCCATGGGGTCCGCTCTGGGCCCTGGCCTAAAAAAGGCTTACGGGGAATGGTTGCGGACCCCGAGCTTTCACCAGTCCCATATGGTGGTCTATGACTGGTGGACGCCGTGAGGTACTGCCGCCTGGGTTTGTTGGGTCTGCTCGGTCCCAAACCTGCCCTCACGAGACCAAAGGTCTTGGATTCTTCCTCTAGGTCTTTCACCTTTTTTGGAAGATCCTTTCCGAAGAGCAGAATTGGAGGTTCTGAACCCGGTGTTTTGCAGAGTCCCGCAAACTTAGGGTTGAGGGCAGGCTTGATGTTTTCCTTCCGTAAGATATTTATCTGGTATTGGGTGGTACACAGCAGAGCTAATGTGTCTTGCTGGTTTGTGGAAATGTCCACGCCATCAATGGACCGAGCATATGATGTTATCCCTGCAGTCAGGAGTTTAAGGATCTTCTGGAGCTTCAACTCCAGGTTCCTGATATTCTGACCCAAATGTCCCCAAATTTGGCTGTTTACAGCTGGTACATTTAATGATGTACAATTTTGTGGGGCAGTGTATAGCTCAAGGGCCTCATTGACCACCCGTTCTTGTAGGGGTTTTGAGGACAGGTGGTCAATGCTGGCTGCAAGTTTCGGCTCTAAAGGCCGACCCCCTCGTGGAATGACCACGTAGCGGTTGACCACACCCAGCAGCTCTTCCTGATCCTGTACACTCTGCGTACTCCGGACATCTTCAGCCAACAACTCCTCTTCTTGACCAGCCCAGACCTGGTCGCCAATGCTGCCTTCAAAAGAAGGTGAGGCAATGGCCAGTGCCCCTAAAGGGCACTGCGGGAGTGCCTGGGCGCTCTGAGCCCTCCCTTGGCGAGTTTGCTGCTCTCTTAGCAGATCTCGCTGGAGCATTTGCTCCATAAGCCGTTCCATTCGGCTTAGGCGGCTGCCAGTGCCGCTCTGTAGCGGTGTGACATCTTCATCCGAAACGTCGGACACTACCGCCCGGTTCTGGCTGCAGGTACCTCCAGCTCGCTGCTCAGGCTGCACTAGCGGTGCTGGGCTCGGCTCGGTAGTTGCTGCCGCCTCTTGCCCCCCCTCCAAAGAACGTTCCTGAACGGAAAACGAACGGGGGCGAGCTGCAATTTTCTTTGCTCTGGTCTTGCTCATCTTGGGGTCACCAATGCTTCCTAAAGCAGACCACAGAGAAATACTCACGGCCACAGTAGAACTTACCTGTCGGCCCGACTTTTTAAATTGTAGCGGGAGCACCTTGGACTCCCGTTCGTCGCGGGTGCACTGCATGAACGCTAATGTCGCGCATGCGTGCTGGACGGGGTCTTCACGTAGTCACTCACGTGACTCCGAAATAAAATACTCTGGTGGAAAGGAGTGAAAGCAGCTTTTAAATTTATGTGGGAGAAAAAAAAAGCAAGTCAAGTCAAGTCAAATGAACAAATAACTAAATCAGTAAGAGGTCAGTCATGAACTAATAAAACGATGGAAGAGATAGGATCAAGGGGATGAATAGTTTCCTCCTACGATGATCAATCCACAACTGAATTGAACCAAAAAATACCCCCCAACAGTATTGTTTTCTGCTTAATAAAAGAGGGTACATTAAAGTTTCAAGTAGTTTGATTTCTCCATCAGCAACTTAACTAAAATTCCAGTGACACTTCTGGAAAAAGAGAGAATTTTTTTTTAAATAAGAATAATCCACATGATTTAAAACAAAATATTCTGTAGGGATATTGTCCCAGCAGTTAAATGTAACATTTATTGCCCCTCATTAATTACTCCCAATAGTTAGTGGTATTTTCAGGGACCACATTGCTGGGGGTCCAGAAACATATGCAGAGCCAGAACGGAATAAATTTTCTCCCATGAAGTACATCTATAACTTACAAAACTGTAGTAGTTTTTTGTTGTCCTCTTAACTAATGATTGGTTATATTATTTTATTTAAAAATTCTGTGTTGCTATGGTAAAATTTGGACTCTGGAATGCTAGTCTGCCCTCCTGGATTAACAATCTAGCAATTTAATAACAGTGTAACTGTGATCAAAAGGCTACAGTGCCGATATCCTAGATGCTAACGGAGCTCAAGAAAGTTATAGAGTTAGAGCAAGGAAGATGAAAGCAGACTTTGGAGAGTTGGGAAAACAGCGGTAAGAAGTTTACAAACATAAAAAACACAAGATGTTGTTTAACCAAGAGCATGACGGGCTAACAAATTGTGATGAGAGTTCGGAAACTGGCAACAGTGCTTTATGTGACCTCAGATTAATGGAGAGTGGCACAAGGGAAGCCAGTCAGAAATGCACTGAAAAAGTTGTGTCTGGACACAAGGTGTTTATGGGGAAATAGAACCTGCGAACGGCTGGGGTGCAGTTATGCAGATGGAAATATGCAAATAGAGAGGTGGCATGGAAAATAACACCAAAATTGAGAATAATCTGATTCAGATTAAACTGATAGCAAAGAAAGGAATGGAGTTGGGGGGGAGACACAAGAGACTGCAGATGAACAAGGATGTCAACCTGAAGCGTCGTCCATCTATTTCCCTCCGCAGATGCTGCCTGACCTGCTGAGTACATACAGCACTTTGTTCTTGTCCTCAAGATTTAATTGGAGGTGTTCTGCTGAACCATGCAGACAATCTTGGCTGCAGTTCACAGATTTTGAACAATTAACCGTTATTGAGCAAGAGGAAATAGGTGCATGACTACTGTGGGAAACACAAGGTCAGTGGCTTAGTGAGCAGAGCTGTTGACCCACAGCTTTAGCGATCCTGGTTCAATCCAACTGTTGGGTGCCAATTGTGTGGAGTTTGCATATCCTCCCTGTGCTTGAGTAGGCTTCCTCTGAATGCTCTAGTTTCTTCCCTCATTCCAAAGTCGTGTCAGTTGGTAGGCTAATATACCACTGTAAATAGATAGACCTGGTGTGTAGCTGTGCGGTAGAATCTGGGGGAATTGATAAGAGCATATGGAGAATTAAATATGGGATTGGTCAAACGTACATACAAATGGATGCTTGATGGTATGATTCAGTGGTTCCACACCGACAATGCTTCACTGGAGAAAACCACATACCTGTAAAAACTGAAAAATTCCAATTGACAGTTCAAAGGACTATGGCGTGTGGTAACTAGCTGAGCGTCTGCCCATTTCAGATAAAAATGGTGAAACTGCTGTCCTTAAATTCTAGATGCATTGCAAACAAGATTCAAACAATTCCATTATTTCTAACTCATGGTAAACGCAGATGCAGTCAGGCTGGTTCTCTACTCTGGATTGGAACACAAACAACTAAAAACTCATACATCCGGCTGGTGTTCATCACCTACAGCTCAACTTTCAACAACATCACGCCTTCAAAATTCAGTCAAACTCAGGGAACTGTCTCTCTCTACAATTGGATCCTCGACTTCCTCATTGGCAAATCTCAATCAGTATGATAAACACCATCTCCTCACTGACTATCAGCACGGGGGCATCTCTGGGCCACATGCTCAGTCCTCTGCTCTACTCTTTCTATACCCCCATGACAGTTGCTAGACATAGGTCCGACGCTATCTTTAAACTCACCAACAATATGACTCTCATTGGATGAACAACAGGTGACGAGTCAGAGTACTGAAGGGGATTAATGTGATGAAGTGATGCCAGAACAACAAACTTGCTCTTACTGTTAACAAAACCAAGGAACTGGTTGTTGACTTCAAGAGAGGAAAACCGAGGAACCATGCACTTGCCATTATTGGTGGGACACCAGTGAAAATAGTTACCAGCTGCAAGTTTCTGGGCATACAGATGGCCCAGCACATTGATGTAATCACTAAGAAAGCTCACCAACCTCTCCACTTCCTCAGAGGTGTGAGGAGATTCAGCACGTCAGCACGTCAGCAAAAACTTTATTAAACATCTATAGATGTACGGTGGAGGTTTATTGACTGGTTGCATCATGGCCTGCTTTGGTAATTCAAACGCTCAAGAACGAAGCAGGATGCAGAAAGTGGTGGACATTTCCCGGTCATCACAGGTACCGACTCCTCACCTTTAAAAGGATCTACAGGAACCATGTATATAAGAAAATAACTGCAGATGCTGAAGAAGGGTCTCGACCCGAAACGTCACCCATTCCTTCTCTCCCGAGATGCTGCCTGACCTGCTGAGTTACTCCAGCATTTTGTGAATAAATACAGGAACCATGTCTCAAGAAGGCAGCTGATATCGCAGACTCGCACCACCCTGGCCCCGCTCTCTTCTTGCTAGCACCATTAGGAAGGTACAGGAGCCTTACAATCATTGTTCAAGAGTAACTTCTTCCCATCAACTATAAAGTTGTTGAACCACCCAACATAATCCTAAAGACAAACCCACCTCAGCACTGAATTTCCACGGATTTTGCACTACTATGGTTGCTCTACGTACTTTGTTCTTTACAACAACATGGTCTGGTCTACTTGGAATAACTGATAATATATTGTATATATATTGGTGCTGTTGGATCTAATGTCCCTATACAGCTGCAGCAAGTAGAAATTTCATTGTTCTGGATCATATCCAATGCATAAACACTCTCTTTTCTCTCAGATTGTTATTTTTGGACTGCATTTCCAAAGCAATATTCAGCCTCAAACAAACTAACAGAGCTATGTCAAGCGTAACTAATGAAAAGCAAATGCAGGGGTCATTTACCTTAGAATAGTCCTTGATCCATCTTCAAGTTTTAATTTAAACAGAGGACTTTAAGTTGCTTTCAATATTTACTTATTTTGCCCGAACAGCCTGCAGTGCCAACAATATAATTGGACAGATGCCAACTGCATGGGTTAGCTGACTATAGAAGACAAGTCTACAACTATATTCCACTCCTGTCAGGTAAATTTTACACAGTTTCAGAATGTTGGTAAAACATACCTTTCTAAACAAATGACAAAAAAAACCATAACTGTTCCTTTCCCACTCCCCCACCATCCAAGTGCCCAGGAGATTTGCCTTTTTAAGTCTAGCTTGATAATGCACCCCAAAAAGTCTGGTACCGTATTCTGAAAACACAATGGAGGCTCAGGCCAAAGCGTGCCTTGGTACTAAAAATGAGAAGACATCAAGATATGCTGTATGGAAACAGGCCCTTCGGCCCACTTTGTCCATGCTGTCCAAGTTGGCATTCTGGACCCGTCCTATTTGCCTGCATTTGGCGCATAGTTCTCCAAACCCTTCCTACCCATATATCTGTACAAGTGTCCTTAAAAGTCATAATTGTCTCCATTTCTACAGCTTCCTCTGGCAGTTCATCGCAGATATATCTTAGCAGGACTCTTCTTAGACAATCATATCAACAAAGAGAGCATCTTTTCTGGCAACACAAATTTGACAACATGTCAACTTTGCTTCAGTTGGCTGAGTAGTTCGCAAACTTTTCCAACATTTTCCACAAATTAGTCGGTGCACGCATGGAGGAAAGAATTTAGCATTTTTAAGAGGGGGGAAATCATCCCAAGGTACAAAGTCACACAAATCCATTCAGAGCAGTTTAGTCAATTGCATTGGTTTCATGGATGATCTTAAGAAGTAGAAAGTCAGAATTATAGATTTAAGGTTGAAGAGACACAGGAAAGGGCAGCTAGTCTTTGCAAATAGAAAGAACCGTGAAGGACATGAAAGCTCAGAGCATATATGAGGCAATCCAGTGAACATACTTTCCTAATCACAAACATACTGTAAATTGTGCAACTTCAAAAAGTCAAAATGCTGTTGTATTGTCTCATCCACCCAAGTGATAAATGTACTCCTCCACCAGTGGTGCCTATGTGGCTTCCTTTCCTCACTGTGTGCTTTGGTCCTCATGGCCTTGGGTAATCTGGCGATGGGCAAGAACAAATTTACAATTAAAATATAGTGCCTCATCTGAAAGGTCTCCCCAAAACAGATTTTGGCATCTTCGCACCAATTGGTATAGGTTTATTATTTTCACGAATACAAAGGTGCAGTGAAAAGCCAGTGAAGGAAGGGAGCCCCCGGCAGGCGCTGCACCCGCGCAAAAGGGAGTTCCCGGTGTACTGGACCGGGCCCAGCCGCTGGCGTGCGGAGCCATCCAGGACTGCGCCCGCCCGCCCGCCCGGCCCCCGGGGACCAGAGCCGACCAGGACCAGCCATGTCCACCAGCAGAGCGAGGAGAGAAGTCAGCGAGCGAAGGGACATCGGTGAGCAAGAGGGATGTCGGCGAGCGAGAGGGACAAAGGTTGGAGTGGAGGGCCGACGGAGAGCCATCACCCTTGTGATTGCCGGCAGTCGGCCGAGGTCCGGCCCGCTTGACTCCCAACAGTCGGTGGGGGAGGTGGAGCCAGCATGCGGGGGGCGCCGAGAACAAAGAGGGGCTGGGGGGGGGGGAGGAGGGACTATATTAAATTATTTTGTAACTTTGTCGGCGTCCTTTATGTGGCGACGCTTGCATTCTTTACTGTATGCAAACAAAGAATCTCACTGTAAAAAGTACATGTGACAATAAAGTATCAATCAATCAGATCAGACAATACTAAACGTATATACAATTGAGTCAAACTCAAGTACAATGATTAGAGCAATGGGAAGAGTGGAGAATATAGTTCTCAGCATTGTAACGCAACCATTCCACAGACAAAATCCAATGCACACATTGGGGTAGAGGTGAATCGGACACTACCTCAGCTTATGGAATGCCCACTCAGGTGCCCGATAACAGAGGGGGAGATGCTGTAACTGAGTCTGTTGGTATGTGCCTTCAAGCTTCTGTACCTTTTGCCTGCTGGAAACAAGGAGGAGGAGGAATGACCAGAGCGGGACAAGTCCTTGATTATGTTGGCTGCCTTTCCGAGGCAGTGTAAAGTGCAGATGGAGTCAATGGTGGAAAGGCTGGTCTACAACTCTCTGCAGTCTCTTGTGGTCTTGGGCAGAGCTGCTCCTAAACCAAGCTGTAATCTACACTATCGTTTTTACATAATGTACACTATCCTTTCTATGCTATATCTGTGGAAGTTTGCAAAATAGTCAATTGCTTAATTTGTCTGTGCAAACCTTGTGGTGGCATGGATCTATGGATTAAGGGATGATTGTGGAGGTGAAGAGGGTGATTTCAGACAACCCAGAAGGAGATGAAGATAGAGATGAAGCTCACAATGAGAATTTCATTTCACTTTATGCCACATCCACAATCTTGACAATCACATTGCAAACTCGTAAAGATTGAACTGAATACACATTTCACAAGTGAAGTTGATATCGACAGAGTAGCTGCAAAAAATCAACAATTCTTTCCTCTTTAGGGAACTGAGCCGCACAGATTTTGCCATTTACCCCGGAGTGGTTCGGATAAGGTGCCAGGCAAAGCCCAGTCTGCTCTTCCAGCTAGATGCAATAGAAGCCATGGGACTGTTTTGAAGGTAAAGGAATGCACATTGATACAGCTGATAGTCATAGTCATAGCTACACAGCATAGAAACATGCCTTTTGGCACATCTTGTCCATGTCGACCGAATTGGCGTACTGGGCTGGTATCATTTGCCTGCATTTTGCTCAAAGCCCCATCAACCCTTCCTATCCATATATCTGTCCAAATGCGTTTTAAAAGTTGGCATTTGTATCCACTTCTATAGATTCCTCTGGCAGCTTGTTCCAGATACAAATTATTCTCTGACTGAAATGGTTGCTGCTGAGGTTCCTCTTTTAAATCTCTGCTCTCTCACCTTAAGCCTATGCTCTCTAGTCTTCGAATCCTTTACCCTGGACAAAGACTGTGAGCATTCACTTCATTCATATCCCCTCATGTACACCTGAATTTTTAGATTTAGATTTAGAGATACAGCGCAGAAACAGGCCCTTCGGCCCACCGAGTCCGCGCCGCCCAGCGATCCCCGCACACTAACACTATCCTGCACACACTACGGACAATTTATTTTATATTTTACCCAGTCAATTAACCTACATACCTGTACGTCTTTGGAGTGTGGGAGGAAACCGAAGATCTCGGAGAAAACCCACACAGGTCACGGGGAGAACGTACAAACTCCGTACAGACAAGCACCCGTAGTCAGGATCGAACCTGAGTCTCCGGCGCTGCATTCGCTGTAAGGCAGCAACTCAAGGTCACCACTTAGCCTCCTGTGTTCCAAAGGAAGAATTCACACCCTATCCAACCTCTCCCTATAACTGGAGCCTGGGTCACATCCAAGTGAATCTCTTCTGCACCCATCCTGACCACTACTGCTTCGCAGCTCCAGCGATCCATGTTCGATCCTGAACTCGGGAGCTGTCTGTGTTGAGTTTGCACGTGCTCCCTGTCACTGTGTGGATTTCCTCCCTCGTCCCCATTGACAGGCAGGTTTGTAGGTCAATTATTCACTGCAAATTGCCCAAAGTATGTGGGTGAGAGGTAATATCTGGAAGGAGTTGATGGGAATGTGGGGAAAATAAAAAAATGGGATTAATTTAGGATTGGTGTAAAAAGAATGGGTGGTTGATAGGACTTGTGGTAAAGAGCCTATTTTTGGGCTTGTGGCTCTCTGACCTTTCCTGGTGAATTGGGCTGTAATGAGCTTCAGTCAACACAGCCCAAATTAATTATTCAATTTCATTTGGCTTTTTGAAATAAATTTTTGTATGCTATGGTTTTGATCATAGAGTAAACTCGGAACAATCCAAACCCAAGTCTGGTGTCAATGTTTACAGATCATGGTTTTCCAGTTTTTCGTGGGGCCTTGTTTGTGCTAACTTTGTAGCTGTGTTTCCACAAGACAAAGTATTCAGAAAGTACTTCATCGGCTGCCAATTGCTTTGGGAGCAGCCTCAAACATACATTAAAGTTACTGGGAGACATGAGGAAGGGTTCCGACCCAAAACGGCACCTATTCCTTTTGTTCAGAGATGCTGCCTGACCCGTTGAGTTACTCCAGCATATTGTGTCCGGCATATTGTATAAACCAGCATCTGCAGTTCCTTCCTGCACACTTGGAGACCTGAGAGAGTGAAGATGTTGGAAACTTGAGCATAAAATAAATCCCTGCAGTAATTCAGCGGCTCAGGCAGCATCTGTGGAAATAAATGGACAGACAACGTTTTGGGTTGGGACCCTTTTACAGACTGACTAAACCTTCAGATTAAAGGATACTTGCTTACGTTCGTAAGTGGAGCAGATAAAAGCTTGAAATTGAATGCATCTCACTGTGATACTGTGTGTTATATAGTTATTAGAAAGGAGCTTTATTCTTGCAATGCATGGCAATATCACCGTATCATCAGGGACAGCTTAATCTTGTAGCTTATTACAAATGTGGCCTTAATGTAAACTCAGGAAATGATACACAGCTGTTTACTACTGGGCAACTGTAAGCAGAAGAGCAATTGACAGTTTAAATAGTGTGTGTTAAATATATGTTTTTAGTGTTCTTTAGCTTGTTTTATGTGGGGGGTGGGGGAATTTTTTTCTAATCTCTTACCTCGATGGAGATGTGATTTTTTTCCTTATCATATCTCCGTCCGCACTGTGGCCTAACATCGAGGAGCTGGCGGCCTTAGCTGGAGACTGACTTTTAAAAGCTCCACCACGGGTGCCTATGGGACTTTAACATCGTGGAACCCACGATCCCTTTGGCAGGGATCGACCTCGGAGCTCAAACCATGGGTGCTTGTGGACTTTACATCACGGAGCCCGCAGTCTCTGGTCAGTGACCGACATCAGGAACTCCAAGCCGCGGGAGTTTCGACCGCCCCGAGGCAGGAGCTTCGACCGCCGGCTGCGGGAGCTTTGAACACCCCGACGGTTGGTTTGATTGCCCCGACTGCGGGAGAAATAAAGTGGAAGAAGATTGGACTTTGCCTTCCATCACAGTGAGGAATGTGGGGAATCCATTGTGGTGGATGCTTATGTTAACTTTTATTTATTTGAGTGTCTTGTTGCTTTTTTTTCGTATGGCTGTATGGTAATTCACATATCACTGTACCTTGATTGGTACATGTGACAATAAAAGACCGTTGAAACCTTTGAAACACTAGAGAAGGACTAATGGACCAACGGAGGACTGATAATGTTGGGGGGGGGGGGGGGGGGGGTGCGGTGAAGAGGGAACAGGCCTGAAAGAAGGGAGGAAGAGAGAGTGCAGGAGGGGGATGTGGGGGAGCGGGGAAGGGACCACAATAATTGTGGGGCAGGAGGGAGTGGAGGAGGAACGTAGTAGGTCATCTGAGAGGTGGGTGGAGGGGAACAATAGTGGGTCAGAGCTGTAAGGGGTTTCTTCGCCGAGCTTTCGCCCGACCTAAGGTCCCCGTGCCTTGCTCTGAGCCCTTGACCAGGCCGCGCACACTGGTTCCCCGTGAGTGGTTCGACCCACTCACCCCCTACGGTTCTAGACACTGGACTTAGATGCAGGAGCGTTGATAGTGCAGAAAAACTCAACCAGACCAGATTTGAAGACCAGGGTTTTAATGGAAAACGCTTTTATTGAGCGCTTGGGACTATTGTACATGAATGCTCTTCACAGTTCTATAAGACATATCTATAAGACACATACCGAATTACATGAATACTTTTGACTATGAATCATAAAACGTACAGTTCTACAAGACATATACATGAATACTTTTGACTCTGAATTCTAAAACGTACAGTTCTACAAGACATATACACGACTGTAAGATGGGGAACGTACGACACATCGCAAAATTGGCCAACACATATTTACTTATACACCCATGTTAATTAAACCACCCTCCCCTCTACACTAAACTATGTCCAGGATGTGCAGGATCGGGGTACATGCTCACCATGGGGCTATTACTGGGGTTACTGGCTGTTCGTGCTGCTTCTCCGCTGTTCTCCGTGAGGGTCGTGCTTGTTCCGTGAGTTTCTTCCTTCCGTTCTTCTCGGTGAGTCTCCGCTGTTCTCCGTGCCGTTTGTTGCCTCCTCTGACTTCTGTCTTGCGTGCCTTTCTTGCCTGTCTTTTCGTCTTCCTCCTGGCTTGCGTTCCTTGCAGGTTTTCTTGCATGAGTTTAAAACCCAAAAATCATGGCCAGTTATACTAATTCTGGTCCGTCCTATCTCCCGCCAGATCTCGGGATCTCTTTGTTTAAAAGATATCTATTGAGTTTTCCCTTTGTCCTGCGTTATGTCCGGGGGTACCGGGGATGGCCAGACGGTGTTAATTGGTATTTCGTTGCGAGGTGATGGGTTTAACTGGTTTCCCATCACCTACCAGGTAGTTTTCTATGGGCTATTGTGCCCCCTTAACGAGATTAACTGTGTAGGTCGGCTTGGGGCATTGTGAGTATGCTGATGTCAGCGCCCCAGTGTCTGGACTTCGACCTGGTTTCGCAGGTTTCTGCATGGCCAATATCCATCCATTGTTCTGGCCGTGGCTTTGCAGAAACCTAGAGACTGGGCTGTAAGGTTTTTGCTTTTGTGGCTGGTCACGAGGTCCCGCGGCCATCTTAGGACCCACAGATTGTGACATCCCTTGGTAAACTGACCGCAGCCTTTCTCCGCTATCAGCCCCAGTCTCCCGTTTAAAATGTCCAAACTGCAGCTCTTTGGTTTGGTGTTGTTTGCAGAATGAGGGTAAACTTCTCAAATCTTACAGAGCCTTAGAGTCATACAGCACCAAAATAGGCCCTACACCCTGAGGGAAGTGGATGGTATGGAGAAGGGGGTAGGGAAGAAGTGAAGGAAGTGAGGGAAGGGTTTAAGATATGTGGAGGAACACAATGGAGTGGGGGAGGTTTCATTTACTTTAGTTTAGAGATACAGCGCGGAAACAGTCCCTTAGGCCCACCGAGTCCGCACCGAACAGCGATCCCCGCACATTAACACAAACCTACACAAACAAGGGACAATTTACACTTATACCAAGTATACAAACCCAAGCCATTAACCGACAAACTGTACGTCTTTGGAGTGTGGGAGGAAAACAAAGTTCCAGGAGAAAAGTCACGGGGAGAATGTACAAACTCCATTGTACATTGGAGGGGGAGGGGGAGAGGGGGGAGGGGGGGGAGGGGGGGAGAGGGGGAGAGGGAGAGAGGGAGAGAGAGAGAGAGAGAGAGAGAGAGAGAGAGAGAGAGAGAGAGAGAGAGAGAGAGAGAGAGAGAGAGAGAGAGAGAGAGAGAGAGAGAGAGAGAGAGAGAGAGAGAGAGAGAGAGAGAGAGAGAGAGAGAGGAGAGAGAGAGAGAGAGAGAGAGAGAGAGAGAGAGAGAGGTCAACCACACAACTGAGCTGTTATCCTGTGAACATGTCTCAGACTAACTGCATGCAGCACTGGAACAAACAGCTCTCAGTGGGGTATTGTGGTTTGAGAAGTTGCGGCTTGTGGACAGAACTATCCATGAGGACGCAGAGAAAGTGGCGAGAGCAGGGACAGGCAGGAGCCAGGCCGCACTAAGGAAAGCTGAGGCAGCGAATCCTGGAGCAACTCTGCATTTCTGATGAAAAAGAAGCTTAAAAGGGCCTGGGCTGTGGAAGGTGAGAATCCGTTCAGAGCGCTGGCATTGGTGGTTAAGATGTCTTCTATTGATGCCACTCCAAGATGCACACAGTCATTGCGTTAGACAGCAGAGAAACAGGCCAATAGGTCCACCACGTCAAGGCTGACCATCTACACTAATCTCAATTATAGAACATAGAACAGTACCACACAACAACAGGCCCTTCGACCCACAATATATATGCCAAACATGATGCCAAAATCTCCATCCATATCTCTCCTTCCCTACATATCCCTATGTCAATCCAAAATGTCACTATTGTATCAGCTTCAACCATCACCCCCGGCAGTGGGTTCTAGGCACTCACTACCCTCTGTGTAAAATGTTTTCCCACACAACTCCCGTAAAATATTCGCCCCTTTCATCTTTAAGCTATGCCTTATAGTATTTGATTTTTCCATCCTGGGTAAAAGGCTCTGGCTGTCTATCCTACCTATGCTTCTCATTATTTTATATACTTTCTATTAGGTCTATCCACAGCCTCCGATGTTTTAGAGAAAACAATCCAAGCCTGTCCAACCTCTCCCTGTTACTAATAACCCTAATCCAGGCATCATTCTTGTAAACCTACTCCGAACCCTTCCCAAAGCCTCCACGTGCTTCCTGTAATGGGGTGATCTGAATTGCATGCAATACTCCAAATGCAACCTATCCATAGTCCTGTAAACCTGCAGCTTGATTTCCTCACTTTTATACTCAACTAGTCCAAGTGGGCCCATTGGGCCCAAACCTCTCCTGCATTGGTGCGGCACCCTCTCCTTCCCCCCCTCCCCTCCCCCTCCCCTCCATCCATCTCCCCCCTCTCCCCAATCTCCCCCCTTCCCCTCCCCCCTCCACCCCCTCCCCTCCACTCCCCTCCCTCCTCCCACTCCCTCCCCCTCCACCCCCTCACCTCCCTCCTCCTCCTCCCTCTACCCCCCTCCCCCCTCCCCCTACCCCCTTCCCCTCCCCTTCCCCTCTCCCCCACTCCATCCCTCTCAAACCCCCTTATCCTCCCTCCTCATCCCCTCCCACCCTCCCTCCCTCCCTCCCTCCACCCCCTCCCTCCCTCCTTCCCCCCCCTCCCTCCTTCCCCCCCCCCCTCCCTCCCCCCACCCCCCCCCCCCCGCCCTCCACCCCCCCCTCCTCCCCCCCGCCCTCCACCCCCCCCCTCCCTCCCTCGGAGATAGATTAAAAAAATTTAATGTGAATAACTTTAAAAATATAACACCGATTTCAATGAAACCTCTTCCATTAGCACCAAAGGGACGACGGTGAGTAAGGTGGGCCTAAAATTGTCGCCCTATCGTGTACCGTTTTGGCTGTAGTTCAGGAACCATGCCACTGCAAAATATTCTGTAGGTTACATCTGCAAGAAAATTGTGGGGTGACACTGACACAACAGTAGAAGTGGTCAAAATATAAGGACTCGTTTCTACCCCACAGATTCCTCAGGTAGCATGTTATAGTAGACATTCCCACGTCAAAGTCTTTGACTATATCCTGGGGTAGATTAAGTCCCCCAAAAGTGGCATGCTTAAGAAGAAACCCAAGAGAGTGGGGAAAATAGGGAATGTCAAGAATGTGTAATCATAATAAACCCCAACACCCAAATCACAAAGCCAATTTTCTAAAAAATTAATTTTATTTCTATATTCCTCCCTACCCATTACTATTTTAAAAAATACTCACCTTCTTCCTTGAACAGTTTACGGTGTAGTTGCAGAGAATGGATTGCAATGGGATTCTAAGATTGCTGCCATTTAACTAAAACTCTGGTGCATGACTAGCAATTAAAATCAGCAAAGCCAAAGTGAATGAAGACCCCAAAACATCATGAGGGCTATTCCCAGTTACCAGCCTGTTTTCACAGGATACATCAGTCATTAACAATGTCCCAATGCACTGCTCCTTTCAGTGCCTTGGCAGTGGCTATGGGTCCAGGTAGACCATCATGGTATCTAAGAGTTTCCGTCTTCATGATGATATTAGAGCTCGTGCGTCCAAATGATTGATCCAAATGTTCGATTATAGAGTCATACAATGTGGAAATGGGCCCTTGAGTCCAACTTGCCCACACCGACCAACCTGCCACCGTCTACCTGGTCCCACCTGCCTGTGTTTGGCTCACATCCCTCTAAACCTGTTCTAAACATATACCTGTCTAATTGCTTCTTATACGTTGTGATAGTCCCTGCCTGAACTACCTCCACCTGCAGCTCATTCTATACACCCACCACCGTTTGTGTGAAAACATTACCCCTCAGATTCCGATAAAATCTTTCCCCCTTTACCTTAAACCCATGCCCTCTTGTTCTTGATTCCCTTACTCAGGGAAGGAGCCTTTTCAGGTCTACCCGATCTATTCCTCTCATGATTTTATACACCTCCCTAAGATCACCCCTCATCCACCTCCAGGGAATAGAGTGCCAGTTTGCTCAACCTCTCCCGAAAGCTCAGATTTAGGTTTGCTGCGCAAAGTACTGGAGAAACTTGGCGTGTCAGGCAGCATCCGTGGAGGGGGAATGTACAGCCAACATTTTGAAATGGTGAGTGCCTCCAACAGTTTGTTTATGGCTCTATCAGAGGCAATTTAGCAGACCAAAGGGTTAATCTCTGGAAGTGAATGCCAACCAAAAAATAAAACTCAAGAGCCTTGCTTGTTTTAGAAATTAAAACAAGGTTTTCTTTACATTAATCTGTCCAATTCTTTTAACGGTGCACTAAATCTGGAAGAGGCAGTTAAATCTTCACTCTGTAAGTTAAGCCAAATGGCTGTCACTGCTTATTAAAAAAATCCTACCAGTTTGTTAGCTTGGGCTCAAAGTACATACCTGGTGTACTAACTAGTCTTGCTGCCTTAAAAATGAATTATACAATATTCCATCGAAATAATCCATTGCAAGTGATAAATAAAATTGCATGTTCATCTTTGTTTTATGGATGATCTTTGTATTAATCTGGTAATGGTTGGCTGGATTTTGTGGCCAGACCATGAATTATTTGCCACCGCCTGACGTCTCAGTGATCTGGATTCAGTTATTTTCCACTTCAGTTAAGAAGTCCAACTGAGAGACCATATCTGCAGGACACCAGCAAAGGCGGCTGTTGGAGAAAGCTACGGAGAGGTGGAATCAATCAACCATAGGGCCAGTGAGACAAACAAGGTTTTTACAGAATTATGCAGCGCATACATGGGCTTGACTAACTCAAACCAGATATTCATACGCCACTTGAACCTCATCACTATTCCTTTCAGCCAAGGCCTCTGTTCACACCTTCTTTGATTACTTAACCAGCATCCCCCTAAACATATCCATACTCCGTTCCCAACTTTTCGCTGTGGTAGCAAGATTCACATTCTCGCTGTGCTTTAATGGAGTAGGTTTAATCTGCTATTGACTATCCAGTTGCCTTCAGTTTCATTCTTCCTCCATTGCGATTGCTTTGTCTTTAACCAAACTAATCCCTCTCTAATTTTGAAGGTTTCTTCAAACCACGTTGAGCCAGTGAAGAGGCCAAGGCTTTCCATCTTTCCCTGTGGAATCGCAGCATTTTTAATACGTTTTATCTGTCTCCTCTCCAGAACCTCCAATTATTTTTTGTTTATTGACATGCCTACCAGATGTGAAGTTACAGATGTATAAGATGTTTGTGAGACTGCACCTGGAATATCGTGTGCAGTACCCAAAAAGACAAGGATCACTGGTCTTAATGACGACAGGCCTGTCGCACAGACCTCTGTAGTCATGTAGACCCTTGAAAGACTTGTGCTGGCCCAGCTGAAAAACATCACAAACCCCCTGCTGAACCCCCTGCAGTTTGCATACCGGGCCAATAGATCAGTGGATGATGCAGTCAACCTAGGTCTGCACTTCATCCTCCAGCACCTAGACCGCCAGAGGACCTGTGCAAGGATTTTGTTTGTGAATTTTATCTCTGCATTCAACACCATTGTGCCAGAGCTACTAAACTTCAAACTCTCCCAGCTGACTGTGCCTGAACCCCTCTGTCAGTGGATTACCAACTTCCCGACGGACAGGAAGCAGCATGTGAGGCTGGGAAAGCACATCTCGAACCCGCAGACCAACAGCATAGGAGCTCCGCAAGGCTGCGTACTCTCCCTTCTCCTTTACTCTCTCTACACCAATGACTGCACCTCCACAGACTCCTCTGACAAGATTCTCAAGTTTGCTGATGACACAATCCTGATTGGACTGATCCAGGATGGGGAGGAATCTGCCTACAGACGGGAAGTGATACAGCTGGCATCCTGGTGCCTTCGTAACAACCTGGAGCTCAATGCTCTTAAGACAGTGGAATTGACAGTAGACTTTAGGGGAGCTACCCCTCCCTTCCCCCCACTCTCCATCAACAACATTATAGTCACATCTGAGAAGTCATTTAGGTTCCTTGGAACCATCATCTCCAGGGACCTTAAATGGGGGGGGGCCACCATCGACTCCACAGTCAAAAAGGTCCAACAGAGGATGTACTTCCTGCGGCAGCTAAGGAAACACAATCTGCCACAGGCAATGATAGTCCAATTCTATGCTGCCATTGTAGAGTCTGTCTTCACCTTCTCCATCATGGTCTGGTTTGGCTCAGCCACCAAGCATGACATCCGGAGACTGCAATGAATCGTTCGATCAGCTGAGAAGATTGTCGGCTGCAACCTTCCCCCATCGACGAACTGTACATTGCAAAGGCCGGGAAGCGAGTGGGTAAGATCATCTCTGACCCCTCTCACCCAGGCCACAAACTCTTTGAAGCACTTTCCTCTGGAAGGCGACTCCGGACTGTCAAAGCAGCCACAGCCAGACATAAAAACAGCTTTTTTTCCCATGAGCAGTAGCTCTACTCAATAACCAAAAGTCTGTAGCCTCCTTTTGCTCTGGTATTTTATTCCACTCACATGCTTAAACTATAATGTTTTATTCTTAATGTTTTAATGTTTTATGTTTTATTCTTAATTGTTTACTGTATGTCGTGTTGTTGCTTGCTAGCGGAGCACCAAGGCACATTCCTTGTATGTGTACATACTTGGCCAATAAACTTATTCATTCATCCATTCATTCATTCATTCATTCATTCATTCATTCAGTTGTGGTCAGTGTAGAAGGCAAACAGTAAAGCTAGAGACAGTGCAAAAAAAGATTAACAAAGACATTGCCAGAACATATAAGAAAATAACTGCAGATGCTGGTAAAAATCGATTTATTCACAAAATGCTGGAGTAACTCAGCAGGTCAGGCAGCATCTCGGGAGAGAAGGAATGGGTGACGTTTCGGGTCGAGACCCTTCTTCAGACGCCAGGACAGGTGGGCTTGAGTTATGAGGAGAGACTGGAGAGGTTGTCTTTTTGCTTTGGTCAAAAAGTGTGGAAGGCTAACCCTACAAAGATTTATAAAACCATGAGGGACATAGATAGTGTGTATGTTCACAGTCTTTATCCAAGGATGGGTGAGTCTGAACGTAGAGGGCATAGGTTTAAAATGAGAGGGGAAATATTTAAACAAGAGGCAAGATTTTCACACAGGTGTGGTGGGTATATGGAGCCCAAAGGAAATGATGGAGACAGGTACAATTTCAATGATTAAAAGAGATTCAGATAGGTTCATGGATAAGAAATGGTCAGCAGAGTATGGGCCAAATGCAGGAAAATGGCAGTAACTCAGGAAAGCACCATGATCAGCATGGAAGAGTTGGGCCTAATGGCCTGCTTCCGTGCTGTACGAATTTATGATTCAATGACAAAATTATAAATGGTGGATCAAGATTTATTTATTTATTCATGTCATCACACAACTGTTTGCCAATAGCGAGCAAATTTTAGTGCCACGTCGTTGGCCTCTGCAAGATCCTTCACAGTGCATGTGTCATGCAGCATGTCACAGCTCAGGAGGTGTTCCATAGTCTGGAGGCCCCATCCCCACTCGCAGTCTGCCGCATCTTCAGTATATCCCCACTTCAGCATGTTTGGTTTGCTCCTCCCCATGCCTGTCTGCAGTCTGTTGAGACTGTGCCAGGTTGTCCACGGTTGGTCGGAACTTGGTGGGCGTTTCTCAGAGGGATCGATTGCCATGTGAATGTCTTCCAGAGATTTCTCTAGTCTCTCTTCCCAGAGTTTGAGCCCTCTGGACGATGCACTGCAGTCCAGGGGATGGACAGAAGAGGGGAAACTTCTGCGTGATTGCAAACGCTGAGGTAGCAAAGGGTGGTCATGTAGGGGGTGTCTTTCATCCTCTGATTGTCTGAGGTGTTCTTTTTAACTGGCTGCAGCTCTTCTGATTCCAGGAGGTGCAATGCCAGAGAGTAGGTAGATGTTGTCAGTCTTGGTAGGTTTCATGCATCCACTGATGCAGCGACAGCTTGTGTTTAGCACAGGATCAATCTTCCTTGCATGAGCTGAGCGCTCCCACACTGCTCCCATACTGATCAAGATGAAACATGAAAATATGGACTTCAGCAAAGCATTCAACAATAGACAATAGACAATAGACAATATGTGCAGGAGGAGGCCATTCGGCCCTTCGAGCCAGCACCGCCATTCAATGTGATCATGGCTGATCATTCTCAATCAGTACCCCGTTCCTGCCCTCTCCCCATACTCCCTGACTCCGCTATCCTTAAGAGCTCTATCTAGCTCTCTCTTGAATGCATTCAGAGAATTGGCCTCCATTGCCTTCTAAGGCAGAGAATTCCACAGATTCACAACTCTCTGACAGAAAAAGTTTTTCCTCATCTAAGTTCTAAATGGCCTACCCCTTATTCTTAAACTGTGGCCCCTTGTTCTGGACTATTGGGTGGTCTCTTGGCCATGTTGCTTAGGTGATGTTTTAACTCCAGCCCCATTGAAGTAATTGGCTCTTCAGACAGTTAGGGCATTATCTATCACACCAAAATCCCAGGAACAAATACAAAAACAATTAAATGGCTCACAATTTCTTTCTAACCTACTCAGCTGCACATTCAGATGCTCAAACCACCCTATCATCAAATAGAGAGCGGTCCTGATCTACCATCTCCGTCATTGGAGACTGCTGGACTATCTTTAATCGGACTTTACTCGATTGCACTGTGTTCTTCCCTCTTCCCTGTATCTGAACACTGTGGACGGCTTGATTGTTACATGTATTGTCTTTCCACTGACTGGATAGCACGTAATAAAAAAAGCTTTTCACTGTACCATGGTATACATGGTCACCTTGGTACACATGACAATAAAGTAAACCAAACGAAACTTTTACACTTCGTCCACTGACCATCTATTTCCCTTGACATCGATCTGTCCTGAAACTGCCTATTGATACCCAACATCCACATTTTTTCTTGAGGAATGTAGAGCATGAAAAGAACACAATGGATCTCCACAGGAAGAAATCTGGAAGACACTTAAGTTTGTAAATTAAGCCAGATGGCTGTTGCTGATTTTTTTTTTTTTTATTATTTTAAAATATATTTTAAAAATCCTACCAGATTGTTAGCTTCATCTCAAAGCAAGGCAGCGATATACATGTTTCACTGCTTTAAAAACCAAATGTTACACTATTGTCCTGAAAATAGTCGACTGCCGGTGATAAACTGAATATCACGCAGGACAAAGCAGTTCTTATCCATTGACACACACCGCAGCTATTCAGATGGAGAGTGGTTGATGGGTTGCCAATGGGCTAAGCTTCCTTTTTTAACTTGCCCAGGGCATGCCAACAGTGTTTCCCCAACCCCAACCTCTACTATCAAAAAGGAGAACAGGTGCTTGAGGATACTACCACCTGGAGACTTCCCTCCATCCGGATGTCGATGAGCAACATCGGCCCCTCATCCTCACTGTATCTACATTCTGGAAACCCTACCCCCAGTTGTACAGCAGGAGCACCTTCAACAAAAGAGCAGCAGTGGCTCATGAGGACAGCTGCCTTTTCAAGGACATTAAGTGCTGGCCTTGCCAGTGATGTCCAGATGAATAAACTGCTCTTTGACTATCTCCCACATTATTGACGGCACCTCTGGACCGATCTATGTGGCGCTTTGCTAATCACGGTCTTCCATCCCATAAATGACCCTTCAGTCCACAGCCACTCTTCACTCCACACCAATACCCCATCACATTATTGTGATCATACATCATCTCATATGTTCTAATTTTGTTTTACAGCAGGTAGTGTCTTATCAAAAGCCATATCTACTACATCCATCGCTTCTCAAACAGATTGGAGGAAATCCGTTACAGTGGCGTCACTGTTCTATTGCTAGCAATCCAAAGTGACTACAAGTTCCCAGTCTGGAAAAAGGTCCCGACTCAAAACGTCATCTGTCCATTTCCCTCCACTGATGCTGCCTACTCATTGGCTTGCTCCAGCATTTTTGCTCAGTAATCCAAAGTAGTCGTATCAATAACTTGGAGATGTGAGTTCAAACATGTGACAGGAGGACAACCGCAATGGAAGGGCAATAATAAATACTGGCCTTCGTAGTGCAGTTATCAGTCCCTGAAGGAAATTACAACTACTACATCCCTACTCATTCCATTTGTCCATCACCACACTCTTCCATTGCGTTCCCTCCCCCATTGTTCACATCCTCCCAACCCATCTCCCTTGTTTGGGTCTATGCTTCAAAATCCTTTCTTATCACATCTGCAGCACTTTGATGCCTCCTTCGATCAGTTGCCTGCCTCTGTTCATAATTCTGCCTTTCCCTCCCCCCACCTGGCTTCATTTGCCAATCAACCCCTCTTAACCTGGATCCAACTATTACTTGCCAGTGTCCCACGGCTCCACCTCACCTCTTTATACTGGCTAACCCCTCTCTACTCTTTTAGTCCAGCTGACCAATCCAAAATGTCAAAGGTCCATTTCCCTCCACAAATGCTGCATGAATAGAGAGTATTGTATTATATTCTGGGCACCATGTTACAGGAAAAAGTACAGAGAAGATTTACGAGGATGTTGCCGGGACTCAAGGGTCCTATGTAGGAGCTATAGGGAGAGGTTGAACAGGCTGGGAGTATTCCTTGGAGTGCAGGAAGATGAGGGGTGATTTTATCAAGGTGTATAAAATCATGAGAGGAATACATTGGGTAGATGCACAGAGTCTTGCCCAAAATTAGGGGAATCGAGAACCAGAGGACATAGGTTTGTTAAAGGGAAAAGATTTAACAGGAATCTGAGGGTTAACCTTTTTACATAAAGGGTGATGGGTGTGTGGAACAATCTGCCAGAGAAGGGCAGTATGGTGGCACAGCGGTAGAGTTGCTGCCTTACAGCGCTTGCAGCGCCAGAAACCTGGGTTTGACCCTGACTACAGGTGCTGTCTGCACGGAGTTTGTACCTTCTTCCCGTGACCGTGTGGGTTTTCTCCGAGATCTTCGGTTTCCTCCCACACTCCAAAGACCTACAGGTTTGTAGTTTAATTGGCTTGGTGTGAATGTAAACTGTCCCTAGTGTGCGTCGGAGAGTGTTAATGTGTGGGGATTGCTGGTCGTCGCGGAATCGGTGGGATGAAGAGCCTGTTTCCGTGCTGTATCTCTAAACTAAATTAAAGAAGGTAATTGAGGCAGGGACTGTTGCAATGTTAAGAAACAATTAGACAGGTACATGGATAGGACAGGTTCAGAGAGATATGAGCCAAATGCAGGCAGGCGGGACTAATGTAGATAGGGCATGTTGGTCGGTGTGGGCAAGTTGGATCGAAGGGCTAGGGTTTCCACGCTATGTGACTCTCTGACTCTGACTCTATGAACCACTGAGTACCTCCAGTGGATTGTTTGTTGCTCCAGGTTATTTATTGCTTAAGGGTCTCAAGACATCTGGCTTGGACTTGTATTTCATAACAGGTACAGAGATAGATTTCTTACCTTAAAAGACAAACAATCCTCAGGGATATAGCTGATTCACCTTTACTTTTATTCAGAATTTAATCAATTACTTGAATTTAAATTCCTTTGTTGCCAAGGTGGGAATTGAACTAAAGCATTCAGGCCATTATTCCAGAAGGAGTACGAAGTTCCAAATGAGTTGTGGTGCAAAGATACTGGTTCAGAGTAATGTGGCCTGATGCATCACCCATCTGTAGCTTTTTGAGGTCTTTATTACCTGTCTTACTCAGGGACTACAATAGACTGGACACATACCTTTGTCTGCCAGTAAGTTCATTGATGTGCTGCACTTTGACTTTGCAGTGTAAGGGGCCGCATCATGGCCTCATCAGCAGTGCATGCTAACCTGCATACAATCTGCTTCCAGTTAATCCGTGGCATTGATATTTCATTCACAGGTGGCTCGAATGAGGGCGTTCAGCTACAGATATCTCATCAAAGTCTTTCAAGCATTCACAGTAAACTCTACACCTAGTTTCGGAATGCTCCAATACTAAGGAGGATCAGATGTACTACAAGACATTCAGGCTCTCTGTCTCTCTGGCAATGTCTAGTTTAGTTTCGTTTTGAGATACAGCGTGGAAACAAACCCTTCAGTCCACCGAGTCCACGCCGACCACTGATCACCCGTACACTGGTTCTACCCTGTAGACTGGGGACAATTTCCAGAAGTCAATTAACCTACAAATCTGCAAGTCTTTGGGAAGTGGGAGGAAACCGAAGCACCTGGAGATCACCCATCTGGAGATAACCCTGCTCTCCCCCCCCCCCCCCCCCCCCTTTCACTCAGTTCCAGTTCTGCAGGAGGGCAAACCTTCTAATCTGGATAAGCCCCATCCCCACAGAGCTGGTGTCAGTGTCCCAGTACCACAGAGCACAGAATCAGGCCCTTCAGCCCAAACAAAATTAGAATGCTGGAAGAACTCGGCAGATCAAGCAGCATCTGTGGATGCAAAAGATATATGTTAACATTTTGAATCAAGACTCTTCCCTTCTGTGATCAGACGACTGAATAGTCCTTCCTGGGGTGTAGTCTAGGCTGTAGATCTTTCAACCTACCTCATTGCGATCCTTAAACTTTTAATGGAACTGGAACTTCAGCCAGAGAGATGTGAATCTGTGGAATTCTCTGCCTCAGAAGGCAGTGGAGGCCAATTCTCTGAATGCATTCAAGAGAGAGCTAGATAGAGCTCTTAAGGATAGTGGAGTCAGGGGGTATGGGGAGAAGGCAGGAACTGGGTACTGATTGAGAATGATCAGCCATGATCACATTGAATGGCGGTGCTGGCTCGAAGGGACGAATGGCCTCCTCCTGCACCTATTGTCTATTGTCTATTGTAATGCTGTAACACTGTGCTCTGCACTCTGATATTTTCCTCTTATGCACAACCTACTGCCTGAAGAAGGATCCCGACCAGAAACATCACCTATCCATGTTCGCCAGAGACGTAGCCTGACCCTTTGAGTTACTTCAGCAGTTTGTGTCTTTTGCTGTACATGTACATGGCTTGATTGTACTCATGCAAAGTATGATTTGAAAGGATCGCACGCAAACAAAGATTTTCACCATATCTTGGTACATGTGACAATAATAAATCAATCACCACGCTTTCATTCTAAATGGCTGTGACCTACTTCTTAATGGGAGCTTGAGAACACCTTCAGCAGCAGGATAGCAGCAGTTCAACAAGGTTCTCACCTTCACTTCCTGAAGGGCAATGAGGGATGGGCTATAAATGCTGGCCTTAACATAGCATCCAAATCTGTAAAGCAATGGAAAGAAACAAAGACCTCTCACACTCTTTCCACTCCTACTCACACTCTTTTATTCCATTCCCTTTATTAATCCAACTTCAGCTCAGATGCATCACTTGGTTGTATATTGACTAAAGTGACTCAGTGGCTATAGCTCCACCTTCAGCATCATAATACTATCCAAACTCATTTCCAAACTCATTGGATTTAGGAGTCAACACTGCTCTCTGCCACTGGATCCTTGACTTCCTGACCCATACACCACAATCCACACTGTGGCGCAGCGGTAGACCTGCTGCCTCACAGTGCCAGGGACACGGTTTCGATCTTGACTACAGGTGCTGTCTGTACGGAGTTTGTACGTTCTCCCTGTGACTGCGTCCGTTTTCTCTGAGTTATCCAGTTTCCTGCCACATCCCAAAGACGTGCAGGTTTGTAGGTTACTTGGCCCACTGTAAAATCTCCCTGGTGTGTAGGATAGTGCTAGTGTCTGGGGTGACTGATGGGCGGCGCAGACTTGGTGGGCCAAAGGGCCTACTTCTACGATGTATCTCTAAAATCTAAAATTCTGAATCAGTGAGGATCAGCAACAAAACATTGACCACAATGGTTCTCAGTACCAGTGCCCCGCAATAATGCGCTCTCGATCCCTGACAATGAAAATCTCTTATACTCCCCATACGCACGTGACAATGTGGCCAAATTCTGCTGTAACTCCATCTACAAATTTACAGATGACACCACTGTAGTAGGCCCGATCTCAAACAATGACGAGACCGAGCACAGGAAGGAGATAGAGTGCTTAATAACATGGTGTAACGGCAACAGCCTGTCCCTCAGTGTCAGCAAGATGAAGGAGCTAGTTATTGAGTTCAGGAAGCGTGATGGAGTACATGCCCCAAACAGCATCAATGGTGCTGGAGTGGAAATGGTCAAGTGCCCCAAATTCTGAGGTGTAAATATCACCAATAATCTGTCCTAGGTCAACCATATTGGACGGAAGGCCAAAAAAGCACACGAATGACTACTTCCTCAGGAGACCATGAAAATCTGGCATATCTCCAACGACTCTCACCAACTTCTGCAGATGCACTGTTGAAAGCACCCTATCGGGTTGCATCACAGCTCAGTTTAGCAACTGCTCTGCCCAAGTCCACAAGAAATTCCAGAGAGTTTCGGATGTAGCCCAGTCCATAACTCAAGCCAGACACTCCACCTTTGACTCCATCTACACTTCACGCCGCCTCTGGAAAACATCCGACGGCATCAAAGATCTTTTTGAACCCATCCTCTATCTTCTCACAGGGGACAGAATATACAAAAGCTTGAAAGCACGTTCCATCAGTTTAAGTTAGGGTTAACCGATCTTCCAGCTTACATTTATGGTGGACACTGGACCATTTCTCTGCAACTACAATGCTACAATCATGTTAGACTATATTCTGCACACTTTAATTGTTCTCTTTGCACTATCTGTTGTACTTGTGTATGGGTCAATTGTACTCATGTATTATATGTTTTAAATGGATAGCATGCAAACAAGGTTTTTCAGGTGTCTTGGTACATGTGGAAATAATACACCAATTCCCACTCTTTCATTCTAAGTGGCTGTAACCCACTTCTATAGGAACATGGGAGCACCTTCAGCTGGAGGAAAGTAGCCATTCAACAACGTCACCACGTCACAACGTTGGGATGGCACGGTGGCGCAGTGGTAGAGTTACTGCCTTACAGTGCTTGCAGCACCGGAGACCCGGGTTCGATCCTGACTACGGGCGCTGTCTGTACGGAGTTTGTACGTTGTCCCCGTGACCTGCGTGGGTTTTCTCCGAGATCTTAGGTTTCCCCCCACACTCCAAAGACGTGCAGGTTTGTAGGTTAATCGGCTTGGTATAAGTGTAAGTTGTCCCTAGAGTGTGTAGGATAGCATTATTGTGCGGGGATCATTGTGGACTCGCCGGGCCGAAGGGCCTGTTTTCATGCTGTATCTCTAAACTATACGAAACTAAACATTTTCACTGTATCTCAGTACATGCAACGATAATAAACTAATATCAATACCAATAACAGCCATTCCCTAATAAAAGGCTAATGCCGATATTGGAGGCATTAGTCAGGAACATGCAGAGGTCAGTTGGGGGAGTCTCTTTGCAGATAAGGGAAGCGGGAGACTTTCAGAAATGAGAAAGTAAGAGTACGGGTACAGCATGATGCTGTAGAAGCAAGAAACTGCAGATACTGGTTTACCAAGGAGAGACACAAAATACTGGAGTAACTCAACAGGTCAGGCAACATCCCTGGAGAACATGGATAGGTGACGATTTGCATCGGGACCCTTCTTCAGACCCGAATCATCACCTATCCATGTTCTCCAGGGTTGATACTGTTAAGGTGAAGGGCAAGGGTGGCCAGATTTGGCAACCCTGGTTGACAAGAGACATTAAGGCTCTAGTCGGGAAAAATAAGGAGGCGTTCATCAGATTTAGGCAGTCAGGATCACGCAAATCGCTCCACGTGTATAAGAAGTGTAGGTGTACCCTTCAAAAATCTATCAGGAGGGCAAAACAAGGATATGAATGGAGCTGGCAGGCAAGATAAAGGAAAATCCCAAGAGATTCTGCAGGTAGATTAAGGGCCTGTCCCACTTAGGCGATTTTAAGGCAACTGCCGGCGACTAGGCTGTCGCCGACAGTTCGCCGGGGTGTCGCGGGCATGATCGTGAGGAGTCTTCCAAGAATCGTAGTGGATCTCAGCGCATCGCTGAGAAATCATCTGGTTTGAAATTTCTCGCCGACAGCTGGCTTGTCGGCAGGTATCGTTGCTTATCGCGGGCGCTGTCGCCTGCTGTCCCCAGGTTCTCTTAGATGCTTTGATAGGTTCTCTTAGATGCATTTAGAAGCACTTATTAAAATAAGTAAAGTCATTTCAAAATACCATAAAATGCTTGTGTTTAACCAATTTATTTACCGTCAAGACATTTGACAGGTAGATTGGAGGCGACAGTTTGACGATCAGGAAAGCGTGGGAATTTTCGCGATGTTTATGGCCATCAGCCATTACATTTAAAGTGGGCTCCAAACCCAGATATGCAACACAGAAACCAGATATGCATCTCCCTTACATTTTCAAAGAATGCCCACACACTTTTCACAAAAATCCACTTAACCACTTTAAAAAAAAAAATTTTTAATACAGCTATTAGTAAACTGGAAGTAAATCCAGTTTATGCCTTGTTACTGTGAAGCTTGGTTTTCAAATAACCCGGGCAAGATGTTTTATTTCAAAACTCTCAAGTACTTACCGACTTGTCAGTGATTTCAGCGAAAATCAGGATGCCGCAGAAGCATTGACAGCGTGGGAATTTTGTGATGTTTCAGAAGACGCTGTAATCTCGACCTGACTCGGCATTGTCGTGGTCATTGTCGTCGGGTAAAAGAAAATTTTGGCGATCTGCTACGACTTTGACAGTCACCGGCAGTCGCCAAAAAAATTACCTAAGTGGGACAGGCCCTTAAGTGGGACAGGAAGATCAAGGCAAGAATGGTCCCCTAAAAGACCTGGCATATTGGTGTAGTACCAGAAGAGATGGGGGTGGGGGAATAGTAAATGAATACATCTCATCCAATTTTACTGAGAAGATTATGGAAGCAAAGACATTGAGACATAAGAAATGTGATGTCTTAGATCACATATAAATGACCAAAGAAGAGGACTTGATGTTTTTAAAGTGCATTAAGGTGGATTAAACCCCCAGAGTCTGACCAAGCTCATTGTTGGACCTTGTTGGGAGCTAGGAAGGAAATTGAGGAGGCCCTTGCAGAGATATTTGCTTCATCTTTAGCCACAGGTAAAGTTTCCAGAAGACCAGAGAGTGGCTAATATTATTCAGGAAGGGCAGCTGATGAGCCTGTTGTCAGTGGTGGGTAAGTTGTTGGAAGAAATTCTGAGGGACAAGTATCTGGATAGGCACAGACTGATTATGACGGGTCAAGCAGCATCTCTGGAGAAAATGAATAGGCGACGTTTTGGGTCAAGACCCTTCTTCAGACTGAGAGTCAGGGGAAAGGGAAGTGAGAGATATAGATGTCACATAGAACAAACAAATATGCGAAAAGATTCAGTAGATCAGCCATAATTGAATGGCAGAGTAGACTCGAAGGGCTGAATTGTCTAATTCTGGTCCTATTTCTTATGGTCTTATGGAATTGGTCTAGGGTCCACTGCTGTTTGTTATGCACGTTAATAATTTGGATGACAATGTCATTAACATTAGTGGTAAATTTCTGCTGGCAGTAGAGGAATCATGCATTGTTTGACCCATGTGTAAGAAGGAGTGTAAGGGGCGGCACGGTAGCGCAGCGGTAGAGTTGCTGCTTTACAGCGAATGCAGCGCCGGAGACTCAGGTTCGATCCTGACTACGGGTGCTGCACTGTAAGGAGTTTGTACGTTCTCCCCGTGACCTGCGTGGGTTTTCTCCGAGATCTTCGGTTTCCTCCCACACTCCAAAGACGTACAGGTATGTAGGTTAATTGGCTGGGTAAATGTAAAAATTGTCCCTAGTGGGTGTAGGATAGTGTTAATGTGCGGGGATCGCAGGGCGGCACGGACTTGGTGGGCCGAAAAGGCCTGTTTCCGGCTGTATATATATGATATGATGATGATGATGCTGGTTTAAACTGAAGATAGACACAAAAAAGCTGGCGTAACTCAGCGGGACAGGCAGCATCTCTGGAGAGAAGGAATGGGTGACGTTTCGGGTCGAGACCCTTCTTCAGACTGGATAGGGATAAGGGAGACGAGAGATATAGACGGTGATGTGGAGAGATAAAGAACAATGAATGAAAGATATGCAAAAAAGTAACGATGATAAAGGAAACAGGCCAATGTAAGCTGCTTGTAGGGCGAAAATGAGAAACTGGTGCGACTTGGGTGGGGGAGGGATATAGAGAGAGAGAGGGAATGCCGGGTCTACCTGAACTGAGAGAAATCAATATTCATACCACTGCCCAAGTCCAAGTCCCCCTGCATTTAGCCTCACTCTGACAATGAAGGAGACCGAGGACAGAAAGATCTGTGTGGGAATGGGAAGGAGAATTAATGTGTCCAGCAACCGGTTGTCTTGGTGGGCCGAATGGACAAATTCTACTCCTCTTCCTTATGACCTTACGACACACACACACACACATGCAGTTAAAATGTCAATGCTCATGACAGAGACCCTGCATTTGGAAAAAATAAGATTTGCCTTAATTGACAAACCTGAGTTATTTTTAAAAATATGGTCTCCATTTATTGAATTTTTAGAAAAGTAAATGGGTTTGGCACAGGACTAAAATAAACATTTTAAATTTAAAGTTGAAACTTGAGTTAAGGGTTGGATGTACAACTGTGGTTATTGTCTCCCGGATCTACTCCCTTTAATTTTTATAGTTATACATTTTTTTAAATCCTCTTATTCTCTCTTCCCAATAGTTTATAGTTTTTTTTTGTTGTTTTTTTTTGGGTTTTTTTCCTTTCTTCTTTATTTTTTATTTTCTCTCTTTAAAAATTTAAAAATTGAAGCTATGTAAGAACTCTGTAACAAATGTGTCTTTTATTTCTATTTGTACATATGCTTTTCAAAAAAAAAAAACAACAACAAAAAAATGTCAATGCTCACATTCTGCCATGGATGGGATGTTGGATGGTCATTTTTAAAGGAAGAAATATTTGCATTTCTATAGCACCTCCAACAACCAACCCACCCACCACCCCATTCCCAAGTAACCCACCCACCCACCCACCCACCCACCACCCCCCTCACTCTCACGCAAAAGAGAGGATCAAAAAGAGAAGGAAAATAAATTAGAGGAGAATGGATAAGAGGGCACTCAATTTATTAATTAACACTCATTTGTCACGGCTCGACAACTCAACAAAGCTGATTACTTGGTTTTCTCCTCTTCAGTGGAGCGGCTGGTAAATCTACTGGCAGCTCCAGCATCCCAGGTTCGATTCTGACCTCTGGTGCTGTCCATGTGGTGTTTGCACGTTTCTCCATATCCACGTGAGTTTCCTCCGGGTGCTCTGGTTTTTTCCCACTTCCCAAAGAAATGCAGGTTGGTTTACCAATGTTGGTAGGTTTATTTTAGACTTTGGAGATACATAGAAACATAAAAAATAGGTGCAGGAGGAGGCCATTTGAGCCAGCACCGCCATTCATTGTGATCATGGTTGATCATCCACAATCAGTAACCTGTGCCTGCCTTCTCCCCATATCCCTTGATTCCACTAGCCCATAGAGCTCTATCTAACTCTCTTTTAAATTCATCCAGTGAATTGGCGTCCACTGCCTTCTGTGGCAGAGAATTCCACAAATTCACAACTCTCTGGTTGAAAAAGTTTCTTCTCACCTCAGTTTTAAATGGCCTCTCCTTTATTCTTAGACTGTGTCCCCTGGTTCTGGACTCCCCCAACATTGCGAACATTTTTCCTGCATCTAGTTTGTCTGGTCCTTTTATAATTTTATACGTCTCTGTAAGATCCCCTCTTATCCTTCTAAACTCCAGTGAATACAAGCCCATTATTTCCAATCTTTCCTCATACGACAGTCCCACAGCACAGCATAGAAACATGCCCTTCGGCCCACTGAGTCCGTGCCAACCAACGATCGCCCCCTACATTAGTACTATGCTACACACTCGGGACAATTTACAATTTTACCAAAGCCAATTAACCTATAAACCCGTGCTTCTTTGGAGTGCGGGAGGAAACTAGAGAATCAAAAAAAAACCATGAGGTCATGGCGAGAACATAAAAACTGCTTACAGACAGCACCCATTGTCAGGATCGAACCCAGGTCTCTGGTGCTGTCAACAAGCAACTCTACCACTGGGCTACTGTGCCGCCCTTGTAGTTCCATTGATTATTTTTAACCAGCAGAATCATGGAAAAAACAAAATGATTAGGCAGCAGCTTTACCATTACACCACTGTGCCGCCCTTAATTGGTAATTAACTGGTTAATTGGTAATTCAGGACTTGCTCTGGTGTGGAGGCGAGTGGTTGAATCCAGGGAGGGGACAAGGTGGGGGGATGGGGGTGTGTGGTGGAGTTGATGAGAATGTGGGGAGAATAAGATGGGTTTGCAAGGTTCGTGTATGTAGCTGATCCTTGGTCATCCAAGACTCCGTGGGCCTGGAAGAGCCATTTCCTTCATGTTTGACTTTGGCTTAAACATTTACTCCCTCCACACTGGTACACTGGCTACAAAATTCCCCTCTGACACCAACAACCTCCCCACCCCACCCCCAAACTCACGATCCTTTTCACCAAGACAGGAACCTTGAAGGCATGCAACCACCACCACCTGCAGGTTCCCCTCCAAAGCACCATCATCCCGACTTGGAAACATATCCCCGTTCCTTCACTGTCAGTGGGTCCAGAGTCAGGAACTTCGTCTTCAACAGCAACACCTTCACTGGAAGAACGGCGGTAGTTCAGATAGGTGGTTCAACAATGGCTTCTGAAGGGCACTTACCAACGGATAATTAAATGCTCCGTGTCAAGGGTAAAAAGGTATAAAATAATAAATTCTGGTTTATCGTGAGGGTTTGGGTGAGAAACAACTGTATGTCAGAGTTTAGTTTAGAGATACAGTACGGAAACTGGCCCTTCGGCCAACCGAGTCAGCACTGATCTGCGATCCCTGCACACAAACACAATCCTCCACACACTAGGGGCAATTTACAATTTTACCATGCCAATTAACCTACAAACCCGTACATTTTTGGAGTGTGGGAGGAAACCGGAGCTCCCGGTGAAAACCCACATAGGTCACAGGGAGAACGTACAAATTCCAAACTCCAAGGTCATGGGGAGAAGGCAGGAACGGGGTACTGATTGTGAATGATCAGCCATGATCGCATTGAATGGCGGTGCTGGCTCGAAGGGCTGAATGGCCTACTCCTGCACCTATTGTCTATTGTCTATTGTCCATACAGACAGCACCCGTGGTCAGGATTGAACCCGGTCTCTGGCGCTGTAAGGCAGCAATTCTACCGCTGGGCCACCGTGCTGCCATTTATACAATGTGGTACCTCTGAGCACTAGTCTATTGGCCATGGCCAATTCTTCATGCTTCCCGGCAGGTCATGAGATATGAATGAAAGAGCCGCCGCACTTCTAAAACATCTAGGCCAAGAAAAATCCATCCTGGCCACCTCGTGAGCCAGTTTGATCGCCTTCCTTCGTTGCCCCACCTCCACCTCTCCCACCCGCAAATCCCCCAACCAGCCAAATCAAGAGCATCGCATTTGCACAACTAAAGCCTTACTTTATTCGCTTTCATGAAACAACAAATGGAATCTGATCCAACGCGGAAAAAAAACTTTCACTTAGTTACAGATGCATCGACACTTCAGAATGGAAACTGCAACAATTCAACAAGAGAGACAAAGACTGTAATAAATAAATATTTACAAGGCTGACTGGATTAACATCGGCAACAGTTTGAGAGAAAGCATGGGTGGGGTGGAAATAAGTCACATGGAAGTCACATATAAAAAAAACATATATATGCACTGTACTACACAGTAGTAATGTCTGAAAATAAAACATCCAGCTAATACAATGATTGTCAAATTAATATTTGCAACAAGGCTAGTTTGCTAATTCAACAATTGTGGTCACTAAATTCACGTGTTCCCAACATTTTATTCTAAATAATCACGTTCACAGCACAGAAAATTTGTTTTGGAGCGATAGATTGGCAATGGGAGAAGGGAAGGGTGACATACTGTAATTGCTTCTGCAAATTACACTTGGCGCCTGTGTCAAGACAGCCAAGGCGCATTGTCTGCCTTGCCCCCCCACCCCCCATTTCTCAGAGAGCAGGCGCACGTATCCAAAAGTATCAGAGGGCTCGCCTGCGTGTCGTAGCACGTTTATCGGTGAAATGGAACACCTGCTGCGGATAAGCAGGTTGGGAGGTGGCATTTTAATCCACGGTGCCACAGACCATTGATAAATCACTCCAAGGCATTCCACAAAATGTTTCCTCGCAAACATTTCCCAATCAGCAGTTTCTCCAGGCGTGAAAGAAAACAAGACAGGGAAGCAACACTAGGTGTGCCACAGCCTCCAGTCCCCACTGCTGCAGTCAAGTGATGACCCTGTCTTACTTCTACCTCATGGATGCAACCCATACAACTCCAGCTGATAATGGTGCGCCCCACGCACAACATGGTGAAATGTTTCACCGCCACCACCAGCCCTTTTCTGTGCACACTTCAAGCCTGGCGTCACTGCGTCTCCTGCTCTCCTATTCTACGGTATAACCTTCTGGTGATATCCAAGACATTGGGCCCCTAACTCTTGAATCTGGGTCCTCGACACAGCGTGGCAGCTGCAGTGCCAGACATCTCCCAAAGGTGGCACTAGTGGGTACGCAGATTGTTGAGAACGCAGATTGGGGAGGAGATGCACCCTTGGCTCCCAGTGCACCACTGCCACCATTAGATGCATGGTGGTATTGCAGATTTCTATTGCAGCCACAAGTACAGGTAACGTAAAAACAAGGAACACACATGCAGACAAATTACAATGTTTTTCGGAATAAATACATTTGCAAATATTAGTCACAGATTTAAGGCACTTTTCAGATGAAGGGGTGATTGTGATAGCATGACCCTCGGCCTCTGAAATGGCTCTAACGAGAGAAAGGATTGCCTATAATGTGTCAAAGTGCTTCACAGCCAAGGAAGTAATTTTGTAGAGTACTTGCTTTGTTTGGACACAGCAAGCTTCCCAAAATCAACAGCTTCATAATAACATGGTATTCTTGTTCTAATAAGTGTGTGTGAGGGTCTGGGGCAGCTTTCTTGAGTCAAACTAACTTGGCCTTCTTCAAACTATTGCCCATGGGATCACTTCCGTCATTTTGAGAGAGCAGATAGGACCTCACATTAATGCCTCATCCCAAAGAGAGCATCTCCAACAGCACTGGCCAATGGCCTCACGAGGACAGCACCATGTTGCAGATGGTAGAGCCATTATCTCACCCGTGTGGGACACTGACCTTCAGTGCTTTCTGTGTGGACTTTGCACATTCTCCCTGTGACCGCCCGTTTCCTCCCACGTCCCAAAGGCCAAGGGGTCGGTGAGTTAATTGCCCATGGTAAATAGCCCTATATGTACATGAGGGGTGGAATCTGAGGGTAAATGTAATTTGGAGAGAATAGGATTGCTGTAGGATCACTGTAAGTAGGTGCTCATGTAATGTCAATCAGTTCCTAAATAGTAATGAACACCAGGCTACCATGTCCCAGACCGTCGGAGTCTGAAGAAGGTTCCCAGCTCAAAGTATCCTCGGGCCATTCCCTCCAGATACTGCTTGACCTACAGAGTTACCCCTGCACTTTGTGTTTTCCCAACTTAAGTCAATCGGTTACTGAGAGGTGTCAATGGGTTCCTAAGTGCTGTCAATGGGTCCCTTGGAAGTGTCATTGGGTTCCTAGGAATTGTCAATGGGTCTCTAGGTCATGTCAATGGTTGCTTAAGTAGTGGTAGTGAGAGTGGATGAAAGACGACGATCTTCAGAGTTTAGATGACATCCATTAATGAGCTAATGACTACTCTGGCAGTGTACAATTTCACCTGAAGTCTCTGATTAAACGTACTCTTTCATTCACTCCCACGACCTTTTCCCAAACCACCGCACCCTTCCTCTTGCGGTGAGAGGCCAGCTACCCATTAACAGATTGACCGGCGCATTCATGAGAAGCCCCTCAGATTCCTTCCAGAACCTTTCCTCAGTTCCTTCTCTCTTTCAGCGGGACAGCTCAGAACTTTGTGCTGTGGCTGAAGTTTTCGGACATCATTATGTTCTTGTAGAAGTTGTCTGAGTGAGTTGGGTAGTAGGATGAGACCTTGTCCAACCCATTGTGGACGGGAACAATGGGATCCTGCCGGGCGTCCAAGTGGCCAAATTTCGATGACCTCACGGCTGCAAACAGGCCATCTAGCATGGGAAAGAAATAAGAGGCTGTTAACCATGGTATCAGACTGACATTGGTCAAGATTTATAGAGTGACCCAGTCTTGGAGTCATACAGCTCTGAAATACTCCCTTTCAACCTAATTCATCCACGCTGACCAAGCTAATTCGTCCATGCTGACTCTAAGCTAATTTAATTTGCCTGCATTTCACCCCTATCTCTCTAAACCTCGTGTAGGAAGGAACTGCACATGTTGGTTTAAATCAGAGATAGACTCAAAGCTGGAATAACTCAGCAAGTCAGGCAGCATCTCTGGAGATCAAAGATAGACACAAAATGCTGGAGTACATCAGCAGGACAGGCACCATCTCCGGATAGGAATGGGTGACGTTTCAGGCCGAGAACCCTTCTTCAGGCCAGAGATGCTGCCCGTCCTGCTGAGTTACTTCAGCATTTTGTGTCTATCTTCGGTGTAAGCCAGCATCTGCAGTTCCTTCCTGCACATCTCTGGAGATCAGTCTGAAGAAGGGTCTCGACCCAAAACGTCAACTATTCCTTTTGTCCAGAGATGATGCCTGACTGGCTGAGTTACTCCAGCTTTTTGTGTGTCAACCTCCCTAAAACTTTCTTGCCAATGTACCTATCCAAACAACTTTTTAATTTTGTTCCTGTACCTGCTTCAACTATTTCCTCTGGCATCTCATTCTATTTACCCACCAGCCTATGTGTGAAAAAGTTGCAGCTCAGGTTCCTATTAAATCTTTCCCCTCTCACCTTAAACCCATGCCTTCTAGTTCTTGATTCTCCAAGCCTGGGAACAAACCGGTGTACATTTATCTTGTCTGTGTCCCTCGTGCTATTATACACTCTAAGATCATCCTCGGTCTCCTGCACTCCAAGGAATAAAATCCTAACCTGCCCAATCTCTCCCGACAGCTCAGGTCTTCAAGTCCTGAGAACATCCTCATGACTTTTCCACAGCAGTCTTTCCAGTTTTAAGGGCATCTTACATCAGGGCGACCAAAACCGAACACACTACTGTTGCTGGGTAAGTCCACTCAGGTATGTGCAAGTCATTTAATGACCAGCTGATCAGAGTTCAGGACCAGCACGTTTGAGTAAAGACGAGGGATATGGATGGCAAGGTAAGGGAACTTTGAATGACCAGAGACGTTCTTAAGTTGTCAAAAAGAAAAAGCAGTTGTTTGTTTTAGGACAATTAAATCAGTCAGAGCCTTTGAGGAATATAAACCGTGCAGGAAAGAACTCAAGCAGACAATTCAGAAGGGCCAAAAGAAGCCAAAAATTGTAATTGCAAAGTCAGATTACAGAAAATCCTAAAGCTTTCAAATGTACAAAATTAGAGGGCAACTGGGGAAAAAGGTAAGACCACTCACGGTTAAAGGAAGTCATTTCTGCTTGAAGCCAGAGGATGTAGGCGAGTTACTAAATGAGTCCTTTGCATCTGTATTCACCAAGGAAAGGGGCATTGAGAAGAGTGAGATCAGTTTGGGATATACTAATATGCTGGGGCAGTTTGCGATCAAGAAGGAAGTGGAGTTTGGTCTCCTGAAAATAATTAAGAGTTGATAAATCCCCAGCGTCTGATCTACCCCAGCTTTAGATGCTGCACTTTGAGAGATCAAATGCAAGGGGAAAGTTTACAGTTAACAGCATTGATGTGCAGTGTGATTTTGGGGTCCAAGTCCCTGAAAGTAACGACAAGTAGATAAAGTGATAAATAAGGCATATGATATGCTGCCAATATCAGTCAAGGGTATTGAGTATGTCAGGAACACACTCACTCAACACTGATTGTTTCTGAGCTCCTTTGAGCCTCTTTACCATCTCAACTTTCCAGTATGGAAGCAAAGTTGGGTTTTTTTCTCTAACCCGCTACATTTTACTTCCAAGATTTTAAAAACACATTTCACCTCAGCATTACAAAAGCAATCACATGTCGGAACTACGATGTTTTCCACATTATTCCCTCTGTAGACCCAAATTAGCCTTTTTACAAAGCATATTGGTACTGGTTTGTTGGTGTTATGTGTGACGAGATACAGTCAAAAGCATTGTTGTCTCTGGGTCAGCCGATTCTGTAGCCAGATACTATTCCAGTGAGTTCCGAATTCTCCGGCTGGGGAACTGGTGTCCGCTCAGTCAGCCCAACCCAGAAACTTATCAGTTTCGAACAGGGATCTATGGAATTGAATATTGGGAAGCTTGATGTTATAGGTCATTTTTGGTTGCAAGTGCCCCAGGTATCAATACAATGTATCTACAAATAAGCATTTGGGAGACTAGCGGCTGAGGGGAAGCAGGCATCGTCTGACAGATGGGACCAGATCATTCCTTCACGCCTATTCTCCCCACACGAGCCACAAAAATCCAGAGCTGGGTTGAGCCGAGCAGAGCTGGGGGCGCTGAGCAGACGCGTTCGCTGGGTTGGATGAGGCCGGCTGGCGGCCGCTCTTCCCGCCTCTGCATCCTCTCCCATCACCACTGTTTCTGAGGCCCTCCCCCGCACACTGTCGTACACTAAGGACTGCCTGGAATAGACTTTTAGATAAAGAAATCAAGTGATAAGGGAAGCAGAAAGGGAAATGGACAGGCCATGGTGTTTCAATGCCAATGAGCCTCACGGGTGCTATATCTGGTACCATTTACTGTTGTACAATCGAAAGGTTCCACCCTCTAGGTTTGTATTCACTGGAGCGGAGAAGAATGAGAAGGCACCAACAAAGTTCTGACAGCGTTCAGCCAGAGGGTGGTGAATCTGTGGAATTATTTGCCACAGCAGGCTGGAGAGGCCGTCAGAGGATATTTTTAAGGCAGAGATAGATAGATTTATGATTAGTGCAGGTGTCAGAGATTATGGGGAGAAGGAGAGATGGATCAGCCATGATTGAATGGTGGAGTAAACTTGATTGGCTGAATGGCCTAACTCTACTCCTATCCCTTCTGACCTCATGAACATGAGGAGTATATTTCCCCTGGATAGGGGAGCTAGAATGACAGGTCACAGTTTCAGACTATAGCGTAAGATATTTCAGAGAGTGATGAAGTGAAATATCTTCACTTAGAGGCTGTTGAACCTTTGGAGTTGTCTGCCAAAGCGGATTCTGGTGGAGGCTAAGCCCTTGCATGTATTAACACAAATAGAAGGATTTCCAGAACACTCGGGACATTAATGGCATGGGAAGATTGCAGTAATGTGGCATTGGGAAAGATGACCAGCCATAATTGTACCAAAGATAATGGAAATATACCAGCAAGACTATCTGTGCAAAATCCTCCAAATTCGCTGGATGGATAAGCAAATCATTATCAGTGTGCTCTCCCAGAGAACTACTCCTTGTTACAAACAAGGAACAGCAGATGCTGGTTTACAAAGAAAATTACAAAATGCTGGAGTAACTCAGTGGGTTAGACAGCATCTCTGGAGAACATGGACAGGTGACGTTCAGGTCGAGACCCTTCTTCATACTGATTGTAGGGGGAGAGGGGGGTTAAGTCTGAAGGAGGGTCCCAACCTGAAACACAGCCTATCCGTGTTCTCTAGAGATACTGCCTAATTCACTGAGTTACTCTACCACTTTGTGTCCTAGTTATATGCAGTTAGGTACATTGGAAACATAGAAAATAGGTTGAGTAGGAGGCCATTCGGCCCTTCGAGTCAGCACCACCATTCATTGTGATCATGGCTGATCATCCACAATCAGTAACCTGTGCCCAACTTCTCCCCATATCCCTTGATTCCACTAGCCCCCAGAGCTCTATCTAACTCTCTCTTAAATTCATCCAATGATTTGGACAGGCATTGTTGTGGACACACCCAACACAATGCTCCCAAATCAGACACTATTCCAAACTCTGCCATGGGTTGTCAGATGGACAGAGAAAGAGATTCAAGAGAGCATTCAAAGCTTCCTTGAAGAAATGCAACATTCTGACTGACCTCTGTGAATCTCTGGCTCATAACCACACAAAGTGGAGAAGCACTGGGGATGGTGAGACCTTCAAGTCCATATGGTCTCTGAGGGCACATAGAAGCAACAGAAGGAGAGCAAAATCTCACAAATACCCACCTGCCCCATTCCGTCAGTCACCACCTGTGCCGCTCTCTCTCAGAACTGAAATATTACCTCTGCCTTTTTTCCCCACAGATGCTGCCTGACTTGCTGAGTTTTTCCACCAGTTTTATTCTATCCATGGAGGATTAAGCGGTTCCCACAATGCCCTCATCCGACTCCTCAGAATTCAATAGACTAGAGTGGAAGTGAGTTAAAGAACCGTACAGCATGCAAACAGGCCCTTCGGCCCAACTAGTCTACGCTGTCCAAGATGCTCCTTCTAAGCTAGTCCCATTTGCCGTGTTTGGCCCTTCTATATACTAAAACTCTCGTTTGTTTGTTTGTTTGTTTGTTTGTTCCTGAACTACAGCCAAAACGGTATACGATAGCGCAACAATTTTAGGCCCACCTGACTCACTGTCGCCCTTTGGCACTAATGGAAGAAGTTTCATTAAAATCAGTGTTATATTTGTAAAGGTATTCACATTTTAAAGTTTAAATCTATCTCCTCGGGAGGGAGGGAGGGGGTAGGAGGGAGGATAAGGGGGGTTGAGGGGGATGGAGTGGTGGGGAATGGGGGAGGGGAAGGGGAGGGGGATGGAGTGAGGGAGGAGGGGAGGAGGGAGGGGGAGTGAGGGAGGAGGAGGAGGGAGGGAGGGGGAGGGGAGAAGGGGAGGGGGAGGCGGGAGGGAGGGGAGGGGGAGAGGGAGCAGGGGAGGAGAAGGTGCTGCACCAATGCAGGAGAGGTTTGGGCTCAACGGGTCCACTTGGTCTAGTATCCCTATAAACCTTTCCTATCTATGTATCAATTCATGAGTGAAAAAGTTCCTACTAAACTTGCGTCTCTCACCTTAAGCCTATGGCTTATGGTTTTTGATTCCTCTACCTTGGGTAAAAGACTGTGCATTCACTGGATCTATTCTCCTCATGATTTTATACACCTCTATATGATCATCCCTCAGGCTCCTATGCTCCAAGGAATAAAGTCCTAGCCTGCACAACTTCTCCCTGTAGCTCAGGTCCAAGCACCATCCTTGTAAATCTTCTCCACAATCTTTCCAGCTCAATGATTCTTCCTACAGCAGGATGACCCAAACTGATCACAGTACTCCAAATTCGACTTCACCAACATCATACAGCTATAACATCATGTTCCAACTTATAAACTCAATACCCTGACTGATGAAGACCAATGTACCAAAAGCCTTCTTGACCACCCTACCTGTGACACCACCTTCAAGAAACTATGTACTCACACTCCTAGATCCCTCTGTTCTGCAATACTCCCTGGGCCTCATCATTCATTGTGAAGGTCCTGCCCTGGATTGACTTCCCCGAAATGCAATAGCTTGCACTTATCTACATTAAATTCAATTAGCTATTTTTCTGCCCACTTGCCCAGCTGATCAAGATTCTGCTGCAATTTTTGATAACCATCTTTACTGTCTACAATACTGGATAGTAGAAGCAAGTTATTGCATGCCATTAGAAGCAAGTTATTCTGGTCGCCATACCATGGGAGGGATGTGGAAGCTTTGGAGAGAGTGCAGAAGAGGTTCACTGGGATATTACCTGAATCGGAATGTGTTTAAATATCAGATGTTGGACAACTGTGTTTTCTCTGAAGCGTTGGAGATTGTGGGGAGACTTGACGGAATGAATGAATTAATAAGTTTATTGGCCAAGTATGTGCATATACAAGGAATGTGTCTTGGTGCTCCGCTCACAAATGACAACACAAACATACAGTTAACAATTAAGAATGAAGCACAAACACATCAAAACAATAAGGATACAACATTACGGTCTAAACATGTGGGTGAAAATAAATCAGAGCAAAAAAGAGACTACAGACTTTAGTTATTTAGTAGAACTATCACTCGTGGAAAAAAGCTGTTTTTATGTCTGGCTGTGGCTGCTTTGACAGTCCGGAGTCGCCTTCCAGAGGGAAGTGCTTTGAAGAGTTTGTATATAAGAGAAGAGAAGTATATAAAATTATGCGAGGCGTAGATTCATTTATTCTGAGACTTTTATTCAGGGCGGAAATATCAAACTCTAGAGGGTCTGAGAAAGGGTCTCGACCCAAAACGTCAACTATTCCCCTTCTCCAGAGATGCTGCCTAACCCACTGAACTCTAAACTCTAGAGGGCATTGCTTCAATGTGTGAGGGGGGAAGAGTTTAAATGAGAAGTGCAAGGCAAGTGTTTCACACAGAGAGTGGTAGGTATCTGGAACATTCAGGAGTGGCGGTGGAAGCAGATACAATTGAGACGTTTAAGAGGCATTTAGATGGGCACATGTATGGATGGGCAAGGTTAAGGGACAATGACCTGAGAATTACGGCATTATATCTAAGGATATTTTGTATGATTAAAGTTTTGTATTGTCTTAATGCTAACTAAAGAAGCACAAGCTTCTTTGCAAATCAACCTGCACATCCCCTAATCCTATCATGGAACACGGTCCATCTCTTCCACTACCATGGACATGGGTTTTTTTTCAAATTTTCTTTTTGTCACTAATGTCTGCTTTTTCTGCATGGTCTTCTTTCCTTTCGAAAAATTTCTGTGAAATTTATATATCATTTATATTTTTGTTTGTTTGGCAGAGTCCATGTGCCTGTGATGCTGCTGCGGGCAAGATTTTCATTGTACCTGTGCAGCTCACCGTACTTGTGCAGATGGCAATAAACTCAACTTAACATGACTTGAAGGCAGGGGGTGGCAACTTTTGTGTCCCTGGTTTAAAAAAAATAATCAAACGTAAGGCCGCGGTTCATGCTGTGGCCAACAACACCGGCAAGTTAGGCCTTGAATGGACAAATCTAGCGAAGGACCAAGAGAAAGGAACAGGGAAAAGTGGCAAATGGAGATAAGGGACCCAGTGGGGTACCGCAAGGCTCAGTGCTGGGACCCCAGTTATTTACAATATATATTAATGATTTGGACGAGGGAATTGAATACAACATCTCTAAGTTTGCGGATGACACGAAGCTGGGTGGCAGTGTTAGCTGCGAGGAGGATGCTAGGAGGCTGCAGAGTGACTTGGATAGATTAGGAGAGTGGGCAAATGCATGGCAGATGCAATATAATGTGGATAAATGTGAGGTTATCCACTTTGGTGGCAAGAACAGGAAAGCAGAGTATTACCTGAATGGTGGCCAATTAGGAAAAGGGGAGATGCAACGTGACCTGGGTGTCATGGTGCACCAGTCATTGAAAGCAAGCGTGCAGGTGCAGCAGGCAGTGAAGAAAGCATTCGTAGCAAGAGGATTTGAGTATAGGAGCAGGGAGGTTCTGCTGCAGTTGTACAGGGCCTTGGTGAGACCGCACCTGGAGTATCGTGTACAGTTTTGATCTCCTAATCTGAGGAAAGACATTCTAGCCTTAGAGGGAGTACAAAGAAGGTTCACCAGATTGATCCCTGGGATGGCAGGACTTTCATATGAAGAAAGACTGGATAGACTGGGCTTATACTCTCTGGAATTTAGAAGACTGAGGGGGGATCTTATTGAAACATATAAAATTCTTAAGGGGTTGGAGAGGCTAGATGCTGGAAGATTGTTCCCGATGTTGGGGAAGTCCAGAACCAGGGGTCACAGCTTAAGGATAAGGGGGAAGTCTTTTAGGACCGAGATGAGAAAACATTTCTTCACACAGAGAGTGGTGAGTCTTTGGAATTCTCGGCCGCGGAAGGTAGTTGAGGCCAGTTCATTGCCTATATTTAAGAGGGAGTTAGATGTGGCCCTTGTGGCTAAAGGGATCAGGGGGTATGGAGAGAAGGCAGGTTACTGAGCTGGATGATCAGTCATGATCATATTGAATGGCGGTGCAGGCTCGAAGGGCCGAATGGCCTACTCCTGCACCTATTTTCTATGTTTCTATGTTGTGAGAAGGCCTGAGGCATGCACAATACCTCATCCCCTCAACTCTCGCTCAACAATCCAACTCAAACATGCACACTGACTAAACAATGGTATGCTCAGCACAGAATGATGTGGAGTAGGAATTAGAAGTGTAACATCTCCGCACCTTCACTTTATGTCAAAAAGAAAATGGCCTCCCAGTACGGGTGAACCTGGTCATGCAAGAGTACCAACCCTTGGCCAGTGGCGTAAGGGAAAGTAAAGGGAATGCCTTGCAATCACATCACAATACAGCATGCGCGCTGTCTACACCCATGGCGCAGGGGACTGGAGTCACTTTGACGCATGGCTGCTGCAATTGCTGGCCAAACAGTGGTGGGTTATCCAGCATGCTTTACCTTTTAAGGGGAACTCATCTCTGCGCAGGGACAAGCTCTCAGAAGACATCATCCTGTTCCAAAAACACATCAACATTTGTTATTCAGAATGATGTGACAGTACATATAGAACCCGTGCTCTTTAAAGAAAGACATGCATGTATATAGCATCCTACACCCTACAAATATCTTTGCAGATTAATGGAGGTGCCATCTCTGTTGTATTGCAGGAAGCAGCAGCCCTTTCATGCACAGCAAGCTCCCATGTGTCAATAATGTCTGAATAATCCAGAATCGTAGAGAGACGTAGAACAGAAAAAGGCCTATCGGCCCTCTGAATTCCAGCTGACTGCCATTTTTGTTCTACTCTTATGCTCACCCATTTTATTCTGCATGAACTCTTGCCAGATTGTACTTTATGTCCTGGGATGTGGGAGGAAACTGACACACCCAGAGGGAAAACTCACATGTGCAGGGAGAAATCCACCAGAGTTTAGGATCAAACCCGGGTCACTAGAGCTGTGAGGAGCCAACTCTACCAGCCGCACCACAATGCCACCATTATTCGGAATGGTCTGCTGAAAATATCCAGTCTTTACTTCATTTTTGGTTATTATTAAAATTGTTATTTTAAAAAGTATTGAGTAATGACTTGCATATATTAATCAACAGCAAGTGTAGGATTGTACTTGTTCTCAATCGGCAGAAAGTGATGAATATTGCCCGGGGTTCATTACGGATAGTCATATCATATCATATCATATATATACAGCCGGAAACAGGCCTTTTCGGCCCACCAAGTCCGTGCCGCCCAGCGATCCCCGTACATTAACACTATCCTACACCCACTAGGGACAATTTTTACATTTACCCAGCCAATTAACCTACATACCTGTACGTCTTTGGAGTGTGGGAGGAAACCGAAGATCTCGGAGAAAACCCACGCAGGTCATGGGGAGAACGTACAAACTCCTTGACAGTGCAGCATCCGTAGTCAGGATCGAACCTGAGTCTCCGGCGCTGCATTCGCTGTAAAGCAGCAACTCTACCGCTGCGCTACCGTGCCGCCCTATTGACCTCCCTATCATTGAAATGATCTACAGGAGGTACTGCCTCGACGGCTTATGATATCATCAAAGATCTACACCGCCCTGGCCATACTCTCATCTCACTGCTTCCATTGGAAAGAAAGTACAGGGGCCTGAGAACCGTTGCCTCCATGTTCAAGAACAGTTTCTCCTGAGCAACCATCAGGTTCTTAGAACAATCTCACTCTTACTTATTTTCACTGCAACTTACTCAGGCTCATTAACATCCCACAATTTCTCCTCGTCTCAAGTTTTAAATGGTCACGCTCTTATCCTCAGCTTGGTCCTCTGAAATCTCGACTATCCAACCTGATGAAACAGCCTCTCGATTTCATCACTGTCCAACCCACTAAATTTGCAGCCATGTGCAGATACACTTCAGCAAGGTTGGTTAAGGGGTGCTGCCTTTGTTGGGTTGAACGGCCACCTCACCATGTTGAGATGCCTTTGAAAGGGAAACAAGTGAAGCCATTCCCCGTCAAGCTTTGGTCAAGTCGGGTCATCGGGCACAGAGGAAAGAATCACAACATGTTGGTTTTGGTGACCACTAGTCCAAAATTGGATTCTTATCTTCTGTTGCATGTAATCACAAGACATCGGAGTGGAAATGTGCCAATGGAACCCCACTTTAAGAAGCAGGCTACAACACACAAATACTGCTGTGCATTTAACATACACAGTCCTAACACTAACCCCGACTACAAATATATCTTTGCATTTCAAAATCACTGCACATTGGCACAAATAAAATCAGAAAACTTTGGGAAAACTGGATCTGCATTTAATATCCATCCCGAATTCCCCTGGAAGTATTTTAGGGATCGAAGAGCAAACTCCATCTGGAATCATGTATTGTATATTTATGGTAAACTTCCTCCTCAACCCTTTGCCCCCTCTTCTCCAACTCCATCTGCATTCACACTGCCTTGGAAAAGCAGCCATCATAATCAAAGACCATTTTCAACCTGGTCAATCCCTCTTCTCCCCACTCCAGTCAGGCCGAAGATGTTTAAGCTTGAAAACACGTATCGCCAGATTAGGAACAGTTTCTTCTCTACTGTTATCAGACTACTGAATGATCCTCCAATAAGCTAGGATGTAGTCCCGATTTCCCAACCCATCTCATTGTGGACTTTGCATTTTTTTGTATCTGCACTTTCTCTGTAACTGTAACCTTATATATAACACTGTGACACTATATTCTGCACATGGGTGTTTTACTCTTTGCACTACCTATGGTACATAAGTATGGCTTCCTTATACTCATGTACAGTTTGATCGGACTGAATAGCGTGCAAACTATGTTTTTTGCAGTATTTCAGCACAATAATAAACCAATATCCATACCAATAATGTTGAAGGAGTATCACCTTTGAAAAGTTCTAAACAGTATCAGCATGACTTCCTACGAGGAATATCATGTCAGTGAGGTTTATTGGACTTCGTCATGGAAGCATCAGCCGGAATGGAGAGAGTTGAATGAGTTTGACAAGTTGCTAAATAAAAGACTACTTCTCATGGTAAGAGTCCCTGATTTTGGGAGTAATATACTAGAGTGGATAGAGGCTCAGCTATCTAGCAGGAATAAAAAGTGATACCTGTGTATGGAGTTTGCACATTTCCTCTATGTCCACATAGGTTTCCTCCGGGTGCTTTGGTTTCCTCCCACATCCCAAAGATATGAGTGAGGCCTGGTTTATGGACTGTTCTAAATTACCCCTCATCCTGGTGGGGCCAACGATCCCTGCACAGTTTAAGAATAAGGAGTAGACCATTTCAGACTGAGAGGAGGAAAAACGTCTTCAGCCAGAGAGTTGTGAATCTGTGGAAATCTCTGCGACAGAATGCAGTGGAGCCAATTCACTGGATGTATTCAAGAGAGAGTTAGATGTAGCTCTTAGGGCTAACGGAATCAAGGGATATGGGGAGAAAGCAGGAACAGGACACTGATTCTGGATAATCAGTCATAATCATATTGAATGGCGGTGCTGGCTCGAAGGGCCGAAAGGCCAATTCCTGCACCTATTTTCTATGTTTTTATGTTTAACACTAACCTACACACACCAGGGACGATTTTACATTTATACCAGGCCAATTAACCTACAAACCTGTGCGTCTTTGGAGTGTAGGAGGAAATTGGAGATCCCAGAGAAAACCCACAGGAAGAACGTACAAGCTCCCTAAAGACAAGCAACCATAGTCAGGACCGAACCCGAGTCTCTGGCACTGTAGGGCAACAACTCTACTGCTGTGCCACCGTGCTGCCATTGGGATAAGGGTTAGGCTAAAGATTAGGTTGGGATAAGGATTCGTCGATAAAGTCCAGGATTAAACAAAGAGACAAGGAGTTCCTGAGCCTCACCCTTGGTGCTGCTTTTGAAGAGGCTGGAACCAGACTTGAACTTGCTGGTCCAGCTGGTAGAGTTGGACCCAATGGAGCTGGAGGAAAGGGACTTGCCCAGGTTTTCAGAACTGGCTTTCTTTGTGGTGTTTGTGATCGTTCTGCTCCAGTCTGGAAGAAAAAGTGATCATGAAGAAAGACCCGTTAAAAGAAGAACAAAATAATATCACGTGTCTTTAATAAAATCAGGGCAGCCATATTATTTCCAATATTTCATCACATTGGATGGCATTGAGCCATCATCTATGCTGGCACATGGAGGAATACCATTGCTTTCCCCCAGTTGTTTTCCTGCAGTTTATTCTCTCTCATCCTTCCCATCATCTCCTCTCTCCCTCCTCCCTTCCCCACCACCATCCCCACCCCTACCCCACGCCACCGATTTGCTAATCATTCACAGTGATCAATTAAACCACCAGCAGATATTTGACACATGATAGAAACAGGAGCACCCAAGGGAAACCCACATTGTCTCAGGGAGAAGGTGCAAACTCCTCGCTGCACCGGAGGGAGATCAGGATCGAACCCTGGTCACTGGAGCGGTGAGACAATGGCTCCCTCTGCTGCACCACCACACCTCCCACAAAACTGAGCAAAATAATCAGGAGAAGCAGCCAGAGCTGGTTTCTCCTGACACCCTCTCATTCCAAGGCTCAGGGCACCAAGACCACTCTCAGTTCCCTGACTGAGCCAAGCAAGACAGTCTCAGAGCAAGATTGGAAGCAATACCATTCCTGGCCTGTGATGTTTAAGACAGTGCCAAATGTTGTCATAGTTATAGAATTATACAGCGCAGAAACAGGCCCCTCAGTCCAACCCAGCCATGCCAACCTAGGCTGGTCCTGACTACCCGTATTTGACCATATCCCTCTAAACCTTTCCTTTCTATGAACCAGTCCAAATATTTTTTTAACTTTACACTGCTGATCAAGTTATCTACCCGAGCTTGTCCCATTTTTCTGCATTCGGCTCATATCCCTCCAACCCATTCCAATGTTGTGTCCATCTTAGGCAAAAATAGCTCTTTTTGGAACATACCTGAATTTTCAGGTAGTCTGAATCTGCCACAGCAAAGGTATCGTCTCCATTGTTTCTGTACATTTTCCTTCAGAGCGCAGTGGAAGACAAATATGAAGAAGCCTGTGTTGAATAAAATGAGAATCTCGGTTACACTGACATGCAACGAGCTTGAATGACACTGGGTATCTCAGTGCCCTGGAGATACTGACTCAGACTCAGGAACAGCTTCATCCCCAGGGCCATAGCTGCTATGAACCGGTCCTGCTGAGCCGGATGGCCACAACGCATAGATCAACTTGCACTTTACCCTGTCCAAAACTGTTACAACTGTTTCGTTTCGTTGGGTTGCTGCTGTCTAAATTACTTAAATTATTGCATCGTATGGGAGGCGCATTCCCAATCTCGTTGTACCCCTGGGTACAATGACAATAAAGATATATTGTATTGTATTGTATTGTATAAAGTTCATGTAGGATCCCATTACCAAATGTGATTCAGTAGATAAACCCATGTAGAGATTGGACACACTCAGATTCTTAAATCCATAATCCCTTCGTAATTCATGACCACTTCTGAATTACAGGATTCATAAATTAATGCTGAGGTAATAAAGATCAGCCCACGACCTTATTAAATGTGCAGCAGAGACAAAGAGCTGAATGGCCTACTCCTGCTTCACGCTCTTATGTTTTAACACCCCTGATTGTCTCTCTAGACATGGTTTTAGACCTTAGGAAAGAGAATCAAGCCTGCTCTATCATTCAACAAAATCATGGCTAATGAGACATCTATTACCTCAGTGCTGCTTTCATTCAATAACCTCTCCAATGCCTTTATTCCATTAATATCTAATAATCTGTTCATCATTTTCTTTACTATACTCAACAATTGAGCCTTCACAACTGTCTTGGGTTGACAATTCAAAAGCTGCACTCTCTTTTTCTAATCTCTATCCTGAACAGCCAACTCTTATTTTGAGATTGTGATCCCTGGTTCAAAACACATCAGCCTGGGGAAATATCATCCCTTCATCTAACCTGTCCGGTCCATAAGAATTTTGTAAAATATCTATGGGATTACCTTGCCTTCTAAACTCAATATAGTGTCGGCACAGTCTGCTTAATCGCTCAAGATAGACACAAAATGCTGGCGTAACTCAGTGGGACAGAATGAGTCTCAGTCTGAAGAAGGGTCTCGACCCAAAACATCACCCATTCCTTCTCTCCAGAGATGCTGCCTGTCCCGCTGAGTTACTCCAGCATTTTGTGTCTATCTACGATTTAAACCAGCATCTGCAGTTCCTTCCTACTGCTTAATCAGGCTGCAGGGAGACCGGATTGAAGTCAATAAAATTATGAGAGGAATAGATAATATTCAGACCCTTTTTACCCAGGGATGAAATGTAAAATACTAAAGGGCATAGCTTTATGGAGCTTTAGGGGCAAGTTTGTTTTTCACACAGAGGGTTGTGGATGCCTGTAACATTTTGCTAGGGGTGTTGGTAGAAGCAGATACGATAGTGGTGTTTAAGAAGCATTTAGACAAACACTTGACCAGGCATTAAATGAAGGAATATGGATCATGTGCAGTCAGATGGAAATAGTTTCATTTGGTGTCATGTTCGACACAAACAGACTGAAGGGTCTGTTCCTGTGCTGTGCTGTTGTGGTTTTTAATTCTTCACAACCATATCCCATAACCCCGGAACCATTCTAGTGAAGCTTTATTCAACTCTTTCTATAACAATTACATTGTAATATGTAGATCAAACTTGCACAAATATTCCGTATCCGGTCTCAATAATTGAAGCAAGATGTTTCCATTCTAACATTCCAAACCCAATAAACCATTAGCCTTCCTAATTGCTTTTTGTACAGAAATGTTAAAAGTCAGTGATTCATATACCAAGACATCCAGCTGAACACCAGCAACGTGTTATATATTCACCATTGGCCAGGGCAGCACTAATCTCCCATCGTTATTGGCCTTGAGAGGTTTTTGGTGCAATTCTCCTCATAGCAGCAATGGGTAGAGATACACAAAGATTCTGAGCCATTTCCAAGGGCATTTGAGGACTCCGGAGATAAGGTCAAGAGTCACACATAACCTAAACTAGCAACTTCCCTGAGGGACATTAATGAACCAAACATATGTTCAATGACCTTGCCATCATTATGTTACAGCTATAAGCTATTTTTAAGGATGGTTTAATTAATTGTATTTAGTTTCTCTCGCTACCTTGGTGAGATTTGTCACCGGTGTAGATTTTTTAATCCAGATCTCTAACTACAACAGCCTGACTGCGGGAGAAGACGGCAGGGGAAGAGAAAAGACATTCTGGCCTTCCATCACAGTGAGGAGGTGATGGAGGAGACTCATTGTGATGGATGTTTCCTTTTTTAAAATGTTTTGTGTTGGTTGGGGTTGTGTAATTTGCTTATTTTATTGCTCTTATTGTTGGACTGTGGGTGACGAAATTTCATCCAAAAAACTTGTTTTTTGGATGACAAATAAAGATATCCTGAATCCTGAATATTCTGAATCCTAGTAGTTTAACCTCTGAGCCAATACTCCTGGAATACAGATCAGGGAGATACTGGTATCTTTGGCAAGTGAACAGAGGGCAAAGGGAGCAGATGGAAAATCATTGGCCGGAGGGGAAAAGAGAAGCAACCTTGGCCGGGGTTTTTTTGCTAATCTCTGAGAATATAGTGTTATCGATTCACAGATTCGTATAGGACAGAAACAGGCCCTTCGGCCCACCACATCCATGCTGACCTTTATGCTTATCAACTCCAATCTCATTTGCTTACATTGGGGCAACATCCTTCCGTGTCTTGCCTATTTACGTGTCTGTCTAAATGCCTCTTAAACCTTAGTAGTTGGTATCTGATTCACCACCTCCTCTGACAGCATGTTAACATGCTCCAGATACCAACCACTCTCTGTCTAAAACATTTTCCACTCAGGTCCACTTCAAAACTCCTTTTCCTCACCATAAAAAATGTTATGATTCCATGGGAATTTTTTTTTGACTGCCTTCCCCATTTAAGTCTCTCATAAACTTATATACTTCTCTCAGCCTCATTTGCTCCAGGAAAAACAAGCCCAGCCGATCTGATCTCTCTCCATAACTAGTTCTCCATTCAAACAATATCCTGATGAATCTTCTCTGCACTCTCTGTAATGCATATTTAAAGAGACATGGACTGGGATTGCATTGGAACTTTGAAATAGGCGCTGGACATATCTTTAAAAGCTCATGAGGATAAACCAGGATGAGGAGTAAATAATGCACCTCCTTCAAACAACCAGTGGTCCTCGTACATTGTAAGTCCTGACAAACCAGGTTCAATTCTGCAATTGCAGCACAGCACAATGCGCAACTCAAGTTAGTATTTTTAATTCAAGGATGTGAGCGCAATGACATGTAGAAAGCAGGTAGGAATTAACCACTTGATAATGATTGCAGATTTTCTCTCTGGGCCTCAACATCAGGTAAAGGATACTGATTTTCCAGTTACTTTGGTTCTCCTTCCCTCTCCCACTCAAACCTATGGGTCTCCGGCATCTACAGTGTTCCAGTGAAGCCCAACAGAAACTTGAGGAAGAGCACCTCATCCTTCTTCTGAGCACATTGCAGTCTTCTGGAATCAATATTGAATTCAACTAATGCAGATAACTCCCAATTTCTATTCATATCAGAACTGCCTGTTTCTTAGCTTAGAGATACAGCATGGAAACAGGCCCTTCAAACTACTGAGTCCACACTGACTATCAATCACCCTTACACTAGTTCTATGTTATTCCACTTTTTAACTTCTGCAGACTAGGGGCAATATGCAGAGGCCCATTAACCTACACGCCTTTGAAATGGAGGAGGAAACCAGAGCACCCGGAGAAAAAGGAAGTGGTCACAGGGAGAGCATACAAACTCCACATAGACAGCACCCGTAGTCAGGATCAAACCCAGGTCTATGATGCTGTGAGGTAGCAATTCTACCGTTGCCCCACCATGCTGCCTGCTCTAAGGTCATCATTTGTAACATTAGCTGAGTTCCTCTCATATGAATATTTTTTTGTTGTTGAGAGAAATGGGTTAAACACAGACAAATGGGACTAGCATAGATGTGCATCTTGGTCAGCATTGGATTAGTTGGACTGAAGAGCATGTTTCCATGCAGTTTGACTGTTGGACTCCAAGACTCTCTCCACAGTCTCTGACTATCGTGCTGGCATGTCCCAGCATTTCCTTTTCAGTTTTCAGGTTTCAGCGACAATCTCCCTTTCTTCTCTTACTCTCGAGAGCTATAGTCTTATAGTCATACAGCAGAGAAACAGGGGCCTTCAGCCCACCATGTCCATGACACCCATTTCACCCATCTACACTAAAGCCTCTTGCCGATATTAGTTCCTTAGCCATCAATGTCTTGAAAGCAGGACATTTAAATTCCAAACAGACTCTGTGTGAAAGAATCTCCTCTAAACCTCCGCCTCTCACCTTACACCTGAGCCCTCCTGGTTTTGTCATCCCACCATGGCAAAACAATTCTTCTACCCTTTCTCTCTTACTCATAGTTTTATATACTTCTATCAGGTCACCATCATCCTCCACTCCAGGGAATCAAACGCAACCTACCCAAAACCTAGAAACAAGGAACTACAGATGCTGGTTTACACAAAAGGACATAAAGTGCTGGAGTAACTCAGCGGGTCAGTCAGCATCACTGGAGAACATGGATAAGTGACGTTTTGGATCTGAGTTTGGAGAAGGGTCCCAACCTGAAAGGTCATCTATTTGTGTTCTCCAGAGATGCGAGTTGACACGCTGAGTTACTCCAACACTTTGTATCTTATTTTGTAAACCAGCATCTGCAGTTCATAGAGTCATATAGTCATAGATTGATACAGTGTGGAAAAAGGCCCTTTAGCCCAACTCGCTCACACCGGCCAACAATGTCCCAGCTACCCTACTCCCACTGGCCTGCACTTGGTCCATAACCCTCCAACCCTGTCCTATCCATGTACCTGTTCAACTGTTTCTTAAACGATGGTTTAAGAAACAGTTCCTTTACCTCAAGGGCTAAAAATGTGTTAGTCACCCTGGAGAAGCTCTTCGTACTTTGACTGAGAGACCAAAGTATCTGCAGAGATGCTGCTTGACATGTTGAGTTACTCCAGCACTTTATGTCCTTCTATCCAAAAGCTTCTTATGACTGAAATGTTTCAGTCCAGTCAACATCCTGGTGAAACTCCCCTGTTCCCTCTCATATCTTTCCTACAGTATAGTGACCAAAAACTGCACACGGTTACTCTAGCCATATGTTTCTAACAACCCTCAGTAATCTATTAGGGCAGATGTGTCAGTAAATATTGGGAACATCTGAGCAACTCTGGACTGATCCGATTAGAGATAGCCCATTTGTCCTATCCCCCACCTCGCTCAGCAACTTAAAAACAACATTTCCTCTCCTTCCCTAATCTCTTGACAGTTGTTTCTCCTGAAACTGTAACTGTTACTCATTCCACAGATGCTGCCCCGGTGGTGTGGAGTTCTGTTATTATTCGTTAAACACATCAGTTTTTTTTTATCATTCAATAGTTTTGCAGTTTCAACATTACTGAAACCATCTTTTTTTTTAAATTCAAATACATTTAATTTTAATTCCCCATCTGGTACTTGAACTTATATCTCTGGATCATTTATTGCTGCCACTGGCTACAATTCCAGTGATTTAAACAGGATGCATTTGTACTCCATACAATACACCTTTTCTTATGGATACTACCGCATCCATTCCCTCTGGAATTATCTCCTCAAAATTAGTTCCTCATCCATCTTCAAACAGTCTTTATGCTAGGGATGAATTCTCGATCTTCCAGTCTAGCTCCATGCTGCCCTTACATTTTTTTTAAATCTACACCTTCTCTGCAGCTGTTACACAGTATTCTGCACTTTTTTTTTTTTTTTTTGCTTTACCTGATGTATCATGAATGATATAATTTGCCTGGATCGCACGTAAAGCATCATTTCTCACTGTTTCTCACTACACATAACAATAATAAACCCATACCAATATGTAGATCAAACTTGTACATACCAATACACTTAATTTAAAATATCCATCTGGTATTTGAACTTAGGACTATTCATCCTTGTTTCTGGCTACGATTCCACTGTTTTAAACACTACATCTTTGTGCCATATACAATGCACCTTTTTTTTAAGGACACAATCACATTCATTCCCTCTGAAATTGTCTGACGCACTTCCAAAAACTCCTCAACATTAATTCCTCAACCCATCTTTGATTCCTCTGAATGCCTATAGACACAAGCCATGCTCTTCAATTGTAGACATTCGGGGGGCACTCTGTTTGCTTGCAAGGCCTTTGCTTCAGTTGCTGATTGGGGTAAATATGCAGGACTAGAACGGGTGTCAGGGGTGATGGGGAGAAGGCAGGAAAATGGAATTAGGAGGCAGAGATCAGCCATGATTGAATGGCCGAGTTGACTCGATGGGCTGAATGGCCTAATTCTACTCCTGTAACTTGGGAACTTGTGAGAATGGCAATACCTTGCATCGAGTTGAAGATTGCGAACAGGTACATGAAGCTGAGGCTCACTGGGCCCCAGGTGAAGAATGCAAAGCCCCAGGTCATTCCCAAGAGGAAAGTCAAGCTGGCGGCACTTCGGAGATTGCGCAGGATCTCCTCCCTCTGGTTACGGTTGCTCTTCTTCCCATTCCTTCCGCAGATCTGGATTAATACCACGACAAACATGGAGATGTTCATCAGGAAGAGGATCACAAAGTAGGCGACGCAGGTCACGTAGAAAACCACCCGATCGTCGATCCAACAGCTGTAGGAGGAAGTGAGAGAGAAGCAGTTATGATTTCATACCAACTACAAGACGCACAAAGAGGCCATTTGGCCTGTCATGTTCATGCCTGCTCTCTACACAACATTCCACCAGTCCCATTCCCTTAATTTACTCATAGACCTGCCACCTACTCTCATTTAAAAGTCCATCAACTCCCTTTTTTGATACCTTTGACACTCACCCACACCGGGAGGTATTTACAGAAGTCAAATACCCTGCCAATATGTCTTTAGGTTTCCAGGAGGAAACCGGAGGTCTTAGAGAAAGGGCCACAAGGTCACAGCGAGAACATGCAAATTCCATGCACAGGTCATCAGAGGACACAGTTGAGAAGAGTTTCTGGACCTACGAGGCTACATAACTAACAGCTGTCCCACTACGCCACAACGATCCTACTTGAGATTGATGAAGGAAATCACAAAGCTTTAACAGAATAAGGCTGTTAACCCACTGTGTTCACGCCAGGCATGAATTGACTCAGTCCACTTCTTGATTTTTGAGCCACAGAAGTTACACGATGCAGGAGGTGGGAGTTCAGCCACTGTTTCCACGCTGGTCAAAACAGAGCTACCCAACTGAACCCTGCCTTCCCACACTGGGCCCTGCTTTTCAACCACCCATCCAAGCACCTTTTAAATGTGATGAAGATAAATGTATCCACTAATCCTTTAAGACAGTAGGTTCCAGCCTCCCAACACTCTCCAGGTGAAATTTAGATTTTCCTTATCTCCCCTTTAATTTTTCTCCCAATTATTTTAAATCCACATTCTTTGGTTTAGATGCCATTAAGCTGGAAAGAGTGCAGAAAAGATTTACAAGGACCTTGCCAGGACTCGAGGGACTGAGCGATGGGAGAGGTTGCACAGGCTGGGACTTTATCCCTTGGAGCTTAAGAAGCCAAGGAGGGGTGATCGTATAGATGTGTATGAAAGCATGAGAGGAATAGATAGGGTGAATATATCACAGCTTTTTTTCCCTCAGAAATGGGGGGATCAAAAACTAGAGGGCGTAGATTTATGGTAAGAGGGGAAAGATTAAATAGAATCTGAGGAACAATCTTTTCACACAGAGAGTGGTCCACATATGGAACGATTTGCCAGAGGAAGTGGTTGAGGCAGCTACAATATCATTTCAAATACATTTTGGATACAAAATGTTTAGAGACATATGGGTCAAATGTGGGCAAATGAAACTAGCTTAAATGAGCACCTTGGTCAGAAGGGCCAAAGAGCCTTTTCTGTGTGTTATGAATTTATGTCTCTCCATTCCCTGCTTTTAGATACAGATCCTTCCTATTTACTGAGTTTATTTTCTCCAACATTTTTTGTTGAGATTTCATATTTCTTTCTCAATAATAATTTTTTTTTTATTATTGAGGAGCGAATACTGTTTGTGGGATTAGCCAGTCAAGACACTGAAGTGTTTGCGGCCCTGGAGCAGAAGTATTGGCCGCTGGCCAGGAAAACTGAAGACTTGAGTCACCCTCTGTGACTTCATTTTTTTGTTCGGTTGAACTGCCGTAACTAAGGCGATATTTTGCAAACAATAACAGGCGTGCTGGAAGATAAAGCGGGTGGCAGGGTTACTTGGCTCTGACGCTCAGTGATACACAGCAAGAGAGTTCTGTAGCTCACGGCTTGATCCTTGCACCCCCTGCAAAATTCTCGGAGACTGCAGTTGGCTTCTATTCATCCGCTCCACCAGCTGTTCCCAGCCGAAACCTGAGCATCCAAACTCCCCTCCTCCAGAACTGTCAGCAACGATGTCTATTCCCAGATCTGTGACCAGAGCCAGGAGCGCTGGGTTTTAGTGTGCACTTGATTGATGGAAGTTAAATAAACAGAAGTAATAGATGAAGTGAACTGGCCAGTCCCTTGAGCAGTATTGGTCTTCAGACAACGCTGCAAACAGGTAAATTGGTTATTCACTTCATATTCACCTTTGGATGCTTGCGGCATGACAGCCTGAGCGTGGCAACCAATACACAAGAGCATAGAGTTCATAGGTTCATGACTTCATAAGTCATGGGAGCAGAATTAGGCCATTCGGCCCATCTAGACTACATCATTCAATTAAGGCTGATCCATCTTTCCCTCTCAACCCAATTCTCCTGCCTTCTCATAACCTTTGAACCTTTACTAACCAAGAATCTGTCAATCTCCACTTTAAAAATACCCAATTATTTGGCCTCCACAGCCGTCTGTAGTAAATAATTCCACAGATTCACCACCCACTAACTAAAGAAGTTCCTCCTTCTCTCCTTTCTAAAGGTACACCCTTTTATTCTGAGGCTGTGCCCTCTAGTACTAGACTCTCCCATTAGTGGAAACATTCTCTCTACATCCATTCATTCCAGGCCTATCACTATTCGGTAGGTTTCACTGAGGTCCTCCCTCATGCTTCTAAATTCCAGGGTGTACAGGCTGTCAAATGTTCATCGTACATTAACCCAATCATCCCCGGAATCACTCGCGTAAACCTCCTCTGGACCCTCTCCTACAGCAGAATACCCGTCCTCGGATATGGGGCCCAATGACTTCTGTAGAGCAGAGCATAGAATATTACAGCTCAGAAACAGCCCTTCAGCCCACTATGTCTGTGCCAAACATGGCGGCTACTTCAATTAATTCTTCTCTCTGCACATTCTTCCATTCTCTGCACAATTATGTGCATATCTAAAAGCCATCACTCCCAGTGGAAAAACCTGTCCTGCATATCTCCATTCAATGATTCCCCCCCTCACCTAAAAGCTGTGCCCTCTAATATTTGACTTATCCACCCTGGCCAGGAGGTTCTGAATGTCTACCCTATCTATGCCTCTCATAACATTATCTTCTGCATTTGGTTTATTTTCTCTTTCGCATTACCTGATGTACTGATGTACGGTATGATTTGCACATGAAATAAAGTTTTTCTCTGTATCTTAGAACGCGTGATAATAATAAACTAACACAAATATAAAATGACACAAATTGCTGGAGTAACTCAACGAGTCAGGCAGCATCTCTGGAAGACATGGAGAGGTGAGATTTTGGGGTCGGAATCCTTCTTCGGACTGGGTTTCTATGTCTTCTAGTTATGCATGTCTTCCAGAGATGCTGCCTGACCCACTGAGGTACTCCAGTACTTTGTGGGGTTTTTTATGTTGTAAATCAGCATCTGTAGTTCCTTTTGTCCACAACTTGCTCAATCATGGGAGGAAACTATCAGGCCGACAAGGAAAAGGTTCAAGAATATGCTCAAAGCAGCCTTGAGGAGTGCAGCATCCTCACTGACCTGCAATCTCTGGCCCATGTCCTCTCAGAGCAGAAAATGATTATTTGGGATGGTACTGAGAGTCTCGAATCCATGCCCTAGAAACTGTGGCAGCATAGTGGGGCAGCGGTAAGAGTTGTGGCCTTATAGCACCAGAGACTGGGGTTCAATGGATTGATTCATTACCGCTGCGCCACTATGCTGCACCAATTTCTGCACTGTATCTCTAAAGTGCACAGACCAAAGTAAATGTGCAGAGGGCATAATGCAGAGGAAGGAATACGCCACCTCATGAACAACATACGGGGGGTGTCAGACACCTCCTGCCCGTCATTGGCCTCACTGTGCCACCATAGACCCCACAGCATCAGAGTAGATGCAAGATGCAAGGCAGTCACGGTGGCACAGCGGTAGAGTTTCTGCCTTACAGCGAATGCAGCGCCGGAGACCCGGGTTCGATCCCGACTACGGGTGCTGTCCGTACTGAGTTTGTACGTTCTCCCCGTGACCTGCGAGGGTTTTCTCCGTGAGCTTCGGTTTCCTCCCACACTCCAAAGACGTGCAGGTTTGCAGGTTAATTGGCTTGGTAAATGTAAATATTGTCCCTAGTGGGTGCAGGATAGTGTTAATGTGTGGGGATCGCCGGTCAGCCCGGACCCGGTGGGCCGAAGGGCCTGTTTCCGCGCTGCACCTCTAAAATAAATATATAAATAAATAAATACAGCCTCAACCCTGGGAGATAGCCTCAGAAGAGGAGGGGAGACTCACAATTCGGAGCCATTGTCCATCTCGTCCTTGCCATACAGTAATACCCCGTAGAATCTCCTGTCAATTGAAATGACGATTATCACCACCAGTGCAGGCAAACCTGTGGACACACAACGGAAGGGAAATGTGAAGTCATAGCATCATAGAAACATACAACACAGAAACAGGCCCTTCATCCCAAGCAACACGTCCGTGCCGACTAAGGACCCCATCAAAGCTAATCCTATTTGGTCATATTTGACCGACATCCCTCTAAACATTTCTATCTATACACCTATCCAGACACCCATTAAATGTCGTTGTTATTATACCTGCCTCAATCACTTCCTTCAGCAGCTTGTTCCATATACAGTGCCCTCCATAATGTTTGGGACAGAGACCCACCATTTATTTATTTGCCTCTGTACTCCACAATTTGTGATTTGTAATAGAAAAAAATCGCATGTAGTTAAAGTGCACATAGTCAGCTTTTATTAAAGTATATTTTTATACATTTTGGTTTCACCATGTAGAAATTACAGCTGTGTTAATAGGTAGACCCACATTTCAGGGCACTATAATGTTTGGGACACATCGCTTCACAGGCATTTGTAATTGCTCAGGTGTGTTTAATTGCCCCCTTAATGCAGGTATAAGAGAGCTCTCAGCACCTAGCCTTTCCTCCAGTCTTTCCATCACCTTTGGAAACTGTTATTGCTGTTTATCAACATGAGGACCAAAGTTTGCTAATGAAAGTCAAAGAAGCCATTAAGAGACTGAGAAGCATGAGGAAAAAACTGTTAGAGACATCAGCCAAACCTTCGGCTTACCAAAATCAACTGTTTGGAACATCATTAAGAAGAAAGAGAGCACTGGTGAGCTTACTAATCGCAAAGGGACTGGCAGGCCAAGGAAGACCTCCACAGCTGATGACAGAAGAATTCGCTCTATAATAAAGCAAAATCCCCAAACACCTGTCTGACAGATCAGAAACACTTTTCAGGAGTCAGGTGTGGATTTGTCAATGATCACTGTCTGCAGAAGACTTCATGAATAGAAATACAGAGGCTACACTGCAAGATGCAAACCACTGGTTAGCTGCAAAAATAGGATGGCCGGGTTACAGTGTGCCAAGAAATACTTTAAAAAGCAACAACAGTTCTTAAAAAAGGTCTTGTGGAGAGATGAGGCAAAGATTAACTTATATCAGAATGATGGCAAGAGCAACGTATGGAGGAGAGAGGAATTGCCCAAGATCCAAAGCAGCCCACCTCATCTGTGAAACATGGTGGTGGGGGTGTTATGGCCTGGGCATGTATGGCTGCTGAAGGTACTGGCTCACTTATCTTCATTGATGATACAACTGCTGATGGTAGTAGCATGATGAATTCGGAAGTGTATAGACACATCCTATCTGCTCAAGTTCAAACAAATGTCTCAAAACTCATTGGCCGGCGGTTCATTCTACAGCAAGACAATGATCCCAAACATACTGCTAAAGCAACAAAGGAGTTTTTCAAAGCTAAAAAATGGTCAATTCTTGAGTGGCCAAGTCAATCACCTGATCTGAACCCAATTGAGCATGCCTTTTATATGCTGAAGAGAAAACTGAAGGGAACTAGCCCCCAAAACAAGCATAGAAACATAGAAAATAGGTGCAGGAGTAGGCCATTCGGCACTTCGAGCCTGCACCACCATTCAATATGATCATGGCTGATCATCCATCAGCTAAAGATGGCTGTAATACAGACCTGGTAGTACATCACCAGAGAAGACACCCAGCAACTGGTGATGTCCATGAATTGCAGACTTCAAGCAGTCATTGCACGCAAAGGATATGCAACAAAATACTAAACATGACTACTTTCATTTACATAACATTGCTGTGTCCCAAACATTATGGTGCCCTGAAATGGGGGGACTATGCATAAACACTGCTGTAATTTCTACATGGTGAAACCAAAATGTATAAAAATTGCCTTTATTACAATCTGACAATGTGCACTTTAACCACATGTGATTTTTTCTATTACAAATCTCAAATTATGGAGTACAGAGGCAAATAAATAAATGCTGGGTCTTTGTCCCAAATATTATGGAGGGCACTGTATGCACCAGCTTCTCTACGAAAATGTAGCAGGTGGTGAAGGCAGTGAAGTGAAGAAAGTTAATGGCATGTTGGCCTTCATAGCGAGACAATTTGAGTATAGAAACAAGGAGGTCTTACTGCAGTTGTACAGGGCCCTGGTGAGACCACACCTGGAGTATTGTGTGCTGTTTTGGTCTCCTAATTTGAGGAAGGACATTCTTGCTATTGAGGGAGTGCAGCGTAGGTTCACCAGGTTAATTCCCGGGACTGACATATGATGAAAGAAGGGATCGACTGGGCTTATATTCACTGGAATTTAGGATGAGTGGGGATCTCATAGAAACATATAACATTCTTAAGAGATTGGACAGGCTAGATGCAGGAAAAATGGTCCTGATGTTGGGGGAGTCCAGAACCAGGGGTCACAGTTTGAGAATGAGGAGTAGGCCATTTACAACTGGGATGAGTTGTGAATCTGTGAAATTCTCTGCCACAGAAGGCAGTGGAAGCCAATTCACTGGATGTTTTCAAGAGATAGTTTGATATACAGTAGCTCTCAGGGCTAATGGAATCAAGGGATATGGGAGAAAGCAGGAACGGGGTACTGATCTAGGATGATCAGCCATGATCATATTGAATGGCAGTGCTGGCTTGAAAGGCCGAATGGCCTACTGCTGCACCTATTTTCTATGTTTCTAAGGTATCACAAAATGTTGGAGTAACTCAGCAGGTCAGGCAGCATATAGGAGAGAGGGAATGGGTGACATTTCAGGTCGAGACCCTTCTTCAGACTGCAGGCAGCATATAGGAGAGAGGGAATGGGTGACATTTCAGGTCGAGACCCTTCTTCAGACTGCAGGCAGCATATAGGAGAGAGGGAATGGGTGACGTTTCAGGTCGAGACCTTTCTTCGGGCTATGTTTCTATGTTGGCCCTCAGGTTCCAACTAAATATTTTCCCTCTCACTTTAAACCTATGCTCTCTAGTTCTTGATTCACCTACACTGGTGCAAAGACTCTGTGCATTCTTCCTAACTATCCCACTCACGGTATCCAACACTATAATATCACCCCTCAGCCTCCTGCACTCCAACAAATAAAATCCCTGCCTGCCCAATCTCTCGCTGTAGTTCAGGCCCTCGAGTCTCGGCAATATCTTTGCAAATCTTTTCTGTCCCTTTTTCCAGCTTAAAGGCATCTTTCCTATAGCAGGGTGACTAAAGCTGGACGCATTACAGTTGTCTCACCTATGTACTGTACAAGTGCAACATAACATCTCAACTTCTATAATCAATGCCCTGACTGATGAAGGCCAGCATGCCCTTGGAGAATAATATATCCAGCCCACACTGCAAATCTGGAAGAACCACATCACTCCTTAAGATGAGATGTACGGTCATAGCACAAACTGGAACTGAGAAATCTGCATGAAGGTTTCACTCTCTGTCTGGGTCACCATGTCTTAAACACACTCAGTTATTTTTCATTCTCAGGATACTGGCAAGGCCAATATACATCACCAGTCCCCAGTTGCCATTGAGAAGGTGGTGGTGTCACTCTTTCATCACCCACTGCCCTCCAAATGGTTATAGACAATAGACAATAGGTGCAGGAGTAGGCCATTCAGCCCTTCGAGCCAGCACCGCCATTCAATGCGATCATGGCTGATCACTCTCAATCAGTACCCCGTTCCTGCCTTCTCCCCGTACCCCCTAACACCGCTATCCTTAAGAGCTCTATCCAGCTCTCTCTTGAAAGCATCCAACGAACTGGCCTCCACTGCCTTCTGAGGCAGAGAATTCCACACCTTCACCACCCTTTGACTGAAAAAGTTCTTCCTCATCTCCGTTCTAAATGGCCTACCCCTTATTCTTAAACTGTGGCCCCTTGTTCTGGACTCCCCCAACATTGGGAACATGTTATCTGCCTCTAATGTGTCCAATCCCCTAATTATCTTATATGTTTCAATAAGATCCCCCCTCATCCTTCTAAATTCCAGTGTATACAAGCCCAATCGCTCCAGCCTTTCAACATACGACAGTCCCGCCATTCCGGGAATTAACCTAGTGAACCTACGCTGCACGCCCTCCATAGCAAGAATATCCTTCCTCAAATATGGAGACTTCAAATATTTAGGCCCAAGAACCGAATCAGGATGAGGTGCGATGGTGAAATGGTGTGTGGGTGTGATGGTGTGTGGATGCGATGGTGTTCTTGTATGTGATCGTGTGTTTTAGTGAGTGATGGTGTGCGATTGTGTGCGATCGTGAGGAGTGTGATAGTTGTGATAGTGCGATGGTGTGGGATAGTGTGCGATAGTGAGGGTGTGTGAGGGTGCGCCCAGTGTTTCATAGTGTGATGCTATGTGATGGTCTGATGATAGGTGATGGTCTGATGATATGTGAAGGTGTGAGATAGTGCCTGATCATGTGTGGTGGTGTGATGGTGTGCGACAGTGTGAGACAGTGTGTGGTTATGTGTGGTGGTGGGTGATGATGTTTCCCTGTGTGATGGTTTGCAATAGTGTGGGAAAGTGTGAAATGGTGTGGGATTATATGGTGGTGGGTGCAGATATGTGATAGTGTGTGATTGTGTGATGGTGTAAGATAAGTGAGGGTATGTGAAGGTGATTGATGATGTGATCATATGTGATGGTGTGTTGTGATGTGTGATGGTGTGTTGTGATGTGTGATGGTGTGGACGGTGTATGATAGCATATGAGTGTGTAATGATGTGCCATGGTGTGATGGTGTGTGACGGAATGCAAGGGTATTTGATGGTGTGTTGAGGTTGTTTGATGCTATGACAGTGTGTGATGATGGTGTGTGAGGGAGTTTGATAGTGTGACGGTGTGTGATCAAGGTATGTGAGGGTGTTAGATGGTGTGATGGTGGTATGTGAGGGAGTGCGGGGAAGTGGGAGGGTGTAATGGTGTATGATAATGGTGAAGTGCGATGATATGTGTGGGTGATTAATGGTGTGATGGTGTGTGATGATGGCGTGTAATGGTGTGTGATGATGGCGTGTAGTGGTGTGTAATGGTGTGTGATGGTGTGTGAGGGTGTTTGATGGTGTGTGATGGTTTGTGAGGGAGTGCAGGGAAGCGGGAGCAAAGCAGCAATGGTGTATGATAATGGTGAGGTGTGATGGTGGGTGAGTGTGTTCGATAGTGTGATAGTGTGTGGTGGTTTGTGAGGAGTGAGAGAAAGTGTGAGCATGCAATGATGTATAATGATGGTGGGGTGTGGTGTGATGAGAATGGGGTGGGATGGTGTATTCTTGCAGCCACTTGTTAGCAAAGGTCACACGTTTGGTCATGCGATTGAAAAACCCTCAGCAAGTCACTACAGTGCACTCTGAAGATAGCACCATGCATTCCTGTCCTTCTGCCTTCCATTAAGCCTTTTGATTATTTCCTCCAACTATTCATGAAATTTGTTATGGTCATGTATGTAAACTTCAAAATCTTTCAGCACCTCCACTATATCTAGCATCTCACTATGCAGCAAATGCTTCAGTCCTACTTTGTCATCCAAGTGGAGGAGTCCATACCTCAAAATCCATTAGCCATTGTTTTGAGTATTTGCTTCATCCGAGGACATTGCATTATATTTTAATGTTTTCATCTACACCACTCACTTTAGTGCCTATTCTAGAATCTTCGATAAAATTGATCCATATTTTCAAATCCCGCTATCTAAGAATTTTAGAAAAATGGTGCAAAGTTGTGGCCCTGACAACATTTTTTGAAGATCAACAAATGTTGCATCTTGCCCATTATCCCAACTCTCTGATTAAACTCTCTCCTGTATAAGTATCATCCGAAACGCTGTTGCGTTTATGTGAAGCATGAAGTTTATATGAAGCCATGAGACATACTGTAGACCTCTGGAACAGTCCATTGCCTCAGGAGCATCAAAACAAAAAAACCTGTGCAGCAGCAAAACTGAGAAAAAATTGAAACAGGCAAAACAGACAAATGAATGAAAGTGGAATCAAAGAAACAGGTACAGCCCAGAAACAGGCAGACAGAGCAACAGGCAGAACAAAAGAACAGGTGGAATAGAAACAGGTAGGATAAAGAAACAGGTGAAATAGAGAATAGACAAAGCAAGAAACAGGCCAAACAGGGGACCAGACTGAACAAGGAAACAAGCAAAACAGAGGAATGGGCAGAACAAAAGCAAAGGTAGTTTGAAGAAGGATCTTGACCCGAAATGTCACCCATTCCTTCCCTCCAGAGATGCTGCCTGTCACGCTGAGTTACTCTAGTTTTTTGTGTCTATCTTCAGACTAAACAAAGAAGCAGGCGGAACAGAGAAACCACTGAGACAAATGCCGTGATTCAAGGCAATCTTCAGTGGATTATCGCAGCCTGGTTATCCTGGAGGTGGGAGCACAGTTCACTTTGTATTTCAGTCTTCTTCCTGACATGCGTTAACAGGTGGGAAGATAAAGGAACAGACAGAAGAAAGAAACAGGCGGAACAAAAACAGGAGTTAATGAACCAGGCGCAACAGAGACACAAGCGAGATGGACTTACCCCAGCCGATGATGCAGAATTTGAGCATATACTTTCTGATGTAGGTATTGAAGACCTTAACCAGGGCGATGTACATGTGAACTGCTTCGAGCCCCATCCAGGTGAAGGAGGCCAGCAGGAAGAAGTGAAGGAGAGCCGCGACAGCCACGCACAGCCCGTTGATGTTGAACGACGCCAGCCAGCCGTCGATCAGGAAGATAAAGTTCAGGAAGAAGAGCGAAGTGCTGAGATTCATCAGGATCTTTGACGGATAATCACGGCGCAGTTTCCTGGAGGAGGCAGGGTGATGGTTAATTCACTTCTTACTGTGTTATCTCCTCCAGCCTACTCATGTTTGGTGTTAATGTTACTGTTCTTATTAGATCGTAATTGTGACCATATTTCAGAGCACGACAGTACCTTTAGATATCCTAGATGAAACAAAGGCAGGAAGAAATGGGCAGATGCATTTCCCCCAGTGCTCGGGCTTTTTTCAAAGAGATACAGCACAGAAACAAACCCTGCGGCCCACCAAGTCCCCGCCGACCAAGATCCCAGCACATTAACACTGCCCCACACACACTAGGGACAATTTTACATTTATACAGAGCCAATTAACCTACAAACCTGTACGTCTTTGGATTGTGGGAGGAAACCGACGATCTCGGAGAAAACCCACGCAGGTCACGGGGAGAACGTACAAACCCCGTGCAGACAAGCACCCGTAGTCAGGATCGAACCCGGGTCTCTGGCGCCGTAAGGCAGTAGCTCTACCGCTGTGCCACCGTGCTTCCCGCTACTTCCCACATCCCAAAGATATGCCAGTTGATTTGTTAATAGGTCACTGTAAATGGCCCCTAGTGTAGGTGGGTGGTGGGTGATTTGGATACTGGTGGCAATTGATGGGTTGGTGAGCACTTGGCAGAGAGAATTGGTTGCAAGGAAATATGTTAGGAAGTGGGACTGATGGGATGGAGCCGAGAGCTGGCATAGATACAATGGGTCGAATGACCTCCCTCTGTTTTATAAGAACTAATAAAACAGAGATTATTTGGCCCTCATGCCTCCCTCTCCAGTCAGTGAGATCACAGCTGATGCTAATATGAACCATGATGGTTGGACACACACAGGCACGGCACGGCACAGCCACACACAAACACAATCATAACCGCATGTGCACACACTAGTGCACACACAGAAACAGAAATATACACACACACACAGACAGATTTGGTTTAGTTTAGTTTAGAGATACAGAGGGGAAACAGGCCCTTCGGCCCACCTGGTCTGCCAGGCCGACCAGCGATCCCCGCACGTTAACACTATCCTACATACACTAGGGACAATTTTTACATTTACCAAGCCAATTTACCTACAAACCTGTACGTCTTTGAACAGTTATTAATTCCGACATAGATGGACAGGAAAATGTGTGCATTGTAAGATTTGAAACGTTTTCCCTCATTCTGCAAGCAACACCAAACCAAAGAGCTGCAGTTTGGACATTTTAAACGGGAGACTGGGGCTGATAGCGGAGAAAGGCTGCGGTCAGTTTACCAGGGGATGTCACAATCCGTGGGTCCTAAGATGGCCGCGGGACCTCGTGACCAGCCACAAAAGCAAAAACCTTACAGCCCAGTCTCTAGGTTTCTGCAAAGCCACGGCCAGAACAATGGATGGATATTGGCCATGCAGAAACCTGCGAAACCAGGTCGAAGTCCAGACACTGGGGCGCTGACATCAGCATACTCACAATGCCCCAAGCCGACCTACATAGTTAATCTCGTTAAGGGGGCACAATAGCCCATAGAAAACTACCTGGTAGGTGATGGGAAACCAGTTAAACCCATCACCTCGCAACAAAATACCAATTAACACCGTCTGGCCATCCCCGGTACCCCCGGACATAACGCAGGACAAAGGGAAAACTCAATACATATCTTTTAAACAAAGAGATCCCAAGATCTGGCGGGAGATAGGACGGGTCAGAATAGTATAACTGGCCACGACTTTTGGGTTTTAAACTCAAGAAGAAATACTGCAAGAAAACCTGCAAGGAACGCAAGCCAGTAGGAAGACGAAAAGACAGGCAAGAAAGACACGCTCGCAGCAGGGACAGCAACGCTCGCAACGACTGGCCAGGCACGCTCGCAGCAGGGACAACAACGCTCGCAACGACTGGCCAGGAACGCAAGAAACGGAAGGAAGAAACTCAGGGGACAAGCACGACCCTCACGGAAAGCAGCGGAGAAGCAGCACGAACAGCCAGTAACCCCAGTAATAGCCCCATGGTGAGCATGTACCCCGATCCTGCACATCCTGGACATAGTTTAGTGTAGAGGGGAGGGTGGTTTGAATAAATGTGGGTGTGTAAATGAATATGTGTTGGTCAAGTTTGCGATGTGTCGTACGTTCCCCATCTTACAGTCAAGAATATGTCTAGTAGAACTGTGTCTAAGTATTCGTGTAGTGATGCATATGTCGTTTAGAACGGTGTCTAAGTATTCGTGTAATTATGCATATGTCTGATAGAAATGTGTATAAGTATTCATGGACAATAGTCCCAAGCGCTCAATAAAAGCCTTTTCCATTTAAAACCTGGTCTTCAAATCTGGTCTGGTTGAATTTTTCTGCACTATAAACGCTCCTGCATCTAAGTCCAGTGTCTAGAACCGTAGGGGGTGAGTGGGTCGAACCACTCACGGGGAACCAGTGTGCGCGGCCTGGTCAAGGGATCAGAGCAAGGCACGGGGACCTTAGGTCGGGCAAAAGCTCGGCGCAGAAACCCTTTACAGCATATATACAGTACGTATATACACACACACACACAGGCACACAAGACAAACAGACATATACACATGGACAATCACACACACAGGTACAGTTACACAGTGCTTTTTTGTGACAGTACATCTAGTCCGGTATACCAACGCATCTAAAAGGTTGAAAACTAGCTGTTTATACAGCAGTCAATTGTGTTGTGTGAACTATTTCATGCTTACCGGCACCTTAATAAAACCACTGCTGATTCAGATTTTATTTTTGCCATACACACCAGGGTGCAATGAAAGGCTTCGTTCACACGAAACTCATAGAGAAAACAGTATAAGTACGGCGATAATAAAGATAACATCAAGTGCAAGGCCGAGTACAAAACCGCAGAATGGTGCCAGGATTGTGGTGCAAAAGCCAAGTGGTGCAAAATATAATTAAAGTACGAATGAAGTAGAATTAAGAGAACTTCTGGGATGGTGGGGGTGAAAGAAGCAACTGGTTCAGAAGTCTGATCGCAGTGGGGAAGAAGCTGTTCTTAAGTCTGGATGTCTGAGCTTTATCATGTATCTTCTCCAGAAGGTAGAAGAGAGGGTACAAGAGAGACAAGGAAATGGCAAGTGTGAGAGGCATCCTTGGTGATACCTCCACGCTTCCTGATGTGATACGATACGATATGATACGATAGAACTTTATTTATCCCAGGAGGGAAATTGGTCTGCCCACAGTCAAAGATCTGTTTATTGTCACGTGTACCATTTAAGGTACAGTGAAACTCGAATTATAAAACACAAGATACATGAAATTTATCTTAAGGATAGCGGAGTGAGGGGGTATGGGGAGAAGGCAGGAACGGGGTACTGATTGAGAGTGATCAGCCATGATCGCACTGAATGGCGGTGCTGGCTCGAAGGGCTGAATGGCCTACTCCTGCACCTATTGTCTATTGTCTATTGAAACATGAAATTAAAGTGACGAGTGGAAAGTCCAGGATTTGGGATGTGCAAAGAGTGGGGAGGGGCGAGGGGGAAGGGGAGTCAGTCTACCCCACGACAGAAGGGGGGGGAGTTGTACAGTTTGGTAGCCACAGGGAAAAAGGATCTCCTGTGGCTATCTACACTATGAAGATGGACTGGATGGAAGGAAATGACGAGCCTGTGATGGACTGGTATAGACATTCAGAGACAGAGTCACACAAACGCACGCACGCACACACATACACTAGCATCCCCACTGATCCAAGCCTGTGACACTGGAGGGCATGAGGCAGATGGGGTGTACTTCAAGCTTCCGATGGTCAATGCCTCTCCACCCCTTACCTCAGCAAAGTTTCCCATGGTTTCACCATCACCCCTCCCCCACCATTATCACTGGGGGAAGCTTTCTAAATAATCTCAGCATATGGTGAGTTCATAGAGTCATAGAGTCCTACAGCACAGAAAGAGGCCCTTCGGCCCATTGTGTCCGCGCCGCCCGTTACCAAACACACTAATTTTAATCCCATTTTCCCGCATTTGGACCGTAGCCCTGAATGTTGTAGCATTTCAAGTGCCCATCCAAATGCCTCTTAAACGTTGTGAGTATTCCCGCCTCCACCACCACCCCAGGCAGTGAGTTCCAGACTCCAACCACCCTCTGGGTGAAAAAGTTCTTTCTCACATCCCCCCGAAACCTCCCTCCCCTTACCCTGTATCTATGTCCCCTCGTTGTTGAACCTTCCACCAGTGGAAGAAGTTCCCCGCCATATTCATCTATGAAGAACAGGTAGAAGGAAGGATGACCCTGTCCTCACCCCTTGACCCCCTTCCTTACGCTGACCCAAACCCGACCGTGTCACAGTGCCCCAAACTACAAAAGTCGAATTTCACTCACTCGAAGGCCACGTATGTGAGAAGGGTTGTTGCCGTGAAGATGGCTGAGATCCCACATCCTATGTGAGTGATGAAGGTCAGGATCTTCGTATTAACCGCGTCGATCTTCTGAGCCGTCCCTGAGATGTCCTGCAGGAGGATGAAACCGATGATGCACAAAGAATAACTGCAGACTGTAATTAGGCTGACACCCTGCTCTCTTCCTACAGGTGAAAGTGCAGATGGGAACTAGCGGGGTAAGGAGGGAGCGATATTTGAACAAAGAATGAATATCATGACATTGAACAGTGACTCTACACGGAGTGTAGAGAGAAGAAAGGCCATTCCTCCAGCTGACCAACTCTTGATTTGAAAGAAGGAAATGCTTGTGCAGATAACTCTCGTTATAATGGACTATAGGGAGGGGGGTAGTGAAATGTCCATTATTGCCGATTGTCCGCAATAACTAAGTAAGGGATTCACTCAAACCACCTGGAGGTCACTCCATGAAACGAATTGTTTGCAAATACAAAGTTATTTTTAACAGCTAAAATTGAACTTTTGTTACTGTGAGCTAAAAATATTAAAGGGGTTTGTTACATTGTTTAATCGAGTATCGTTGCACAAGTGACGATCAAAGCAATTGTTTGTCAATTTCAATAATCTCCAGAGTGTAACTAGCAACCTGTGTTCTTAAAGAGACAGTGGGGTCTGATTACTCTGGGGATGCTCCATCCACAATAACCAAAATCCATTCTAACCAAAATCCATTAATAATGAGGTTGAACATTATTTTAAGTACAACATCTAGGCAAAATAATGGCTAGTGAAGTACGATTCATATTTTCATGTTTTCTTGCAACCTGAAAGGAGGCTATTTGGCCAAAATGAGTTCAATGGGAAGGACGTGATTACATTGCAGAGAGTACAGAGGAAGCTCACTGAGATGCTACCTGGATTGAAGGACTTTTGTCATTGGAAAAGTTTGGATAGGCTTGTTTACCAAGAAGCGAAGGTGGCTGTCAGGTTTTACCTGACAGAGGTATGTCAGATTATAAGAGGCATAGAGTAGATAGTCAAAATCTTTTTGGTAATGGTATCAGGAACAAAAGGGCATAGGAATGAGGAGGGAGGAAGGAGTTTTAAAGGTAAATTGAGGGAAAGGTTTTGTTTTAACTTAGAGAGGAAGGGGTTGATGGCTGGAATGCACTTCCAAAGGAAATGGTGGAATCAAACACTATCATTATGTTCTGGAAGTATTTAGACAAGCACTTAAATAGGCAAGACTTGAGAGAAGGAACGGGTGTCATTTCAGGTTGATACCCTTCTGAAGAAGGGGCTTGACCCGAAACGTCACCCATTCCTTCTCTCCAGAGATGCTGTCTGTCCCGCTGAGTTACTCCAGCATTTTGTGTCCGTCTTTGGTGTGAACCAGCATCAGTAGTTCCTTCCTACACTGAAATAGGCAAGGCTGCTTTATTAAGAGGTCCATTTCAAGATTTTGATATCAGCGAGAATAAGCTTTGGGGTTAAGCTTTGGGAAAAACAAAATTCACACAAATTATGAAGTTGCGGATTCAGGATCAAAACACAACTCAGGACTTGATCGCCCAAATAGCCAATCAAAGAACCACTGATTAGTTGATCATTTAGCTTACACTGATAGTTTAATTGTCCTGCTGTTGCCATGGCCCATGCATGTAACCACACCAGGTATCTGGCATCCCTCGACATAAAAAGAGTTCCTTACCAGCAGTATTCCAAAGTGCGTGAGGTGGTTGCACAGGCAGATGGTTTCATTCACATTGGACCTTGGATCGGCGTGACATCCTTGGGTGCTCCAGCCACCACTGTCGTCTGCAAAAGAAGGAGTTCAAAGTTAAGGAAATGGTACAAAATTCCACCTGGGCTCGAGCAGCTTCCATGGAGGAAGGTCGTTGCCCCCGGTGAGAAGTCTAGAGCCCAGGATTGCAGTTATAGTACAAGGGATAGGACTGAGATGGTGAGAAATATCATCACTCTGGGGATGGCAAACCTGTGGTGTTCTCTACCACAGAAGGCAGCGGAGGGCATCAATAACTACATCGAAGAGGTCATCGCCTCAGTATTAAAAGACGATCTTTTAGGAAGGAGATGATCAAGAATTTCATTCGTCACAGGGCAGTGGATCTGTGGAATTCTTTGCCACAGAAGGCTGTGGAGGCCGTCAGTGGATATTTTTAAGGCAGAGATATACAGTTTCTTGATTTGTATGGGAGTCAGGGATTATGGGGAGGAGGCAGGAGAATGGGGTTAGGAGGGAGAGATAGGCCATGATTGAATGGTGGAGTAGACGATGGGCTGAATGGCCTAATTCTGCTCCTATCACTTATGAATTTATGAAAATGAGATGGATACATTTTGAGGCACAAAAAGAGTTGATGGAAATGTGGCAAGGAGTATGGAACAGCCATAATCATGTTGGATGGTGGGATGGGCTGGAAGGGCTGAATGTCGTGTTGTTCTATGTCACTGTGATCCTGCATCAGAACGTGACAGAAGGTTTAATCCAGCACCACCACTGGAACCTCTATGGCATATTGTGTGCAGTTGTGATTGTCTCATAACAGCTTCTCCCCCACTGTTTGCAGCCTTCAGAATATCAGCTACTCCACTTACCAATAAACCATTGTCTCAGTGTTTACAGACCTCAAGGTCATTTGGACCATGTCTGTTGACTGCACCATAGGTGGAGGGGAACACATGACCTAAATGGACAGGTTGGGCTGAAGGGGCAGGGTTTCTGCCTTACAGCGCCAGTGTCCCGGGTTCAATCCTAACTGTGGGTGCTATCTGTACGGATTTTTTATGTTCTCCCCGTGACCGTGTGGATTATCGCCGGGTGCTCTGTTTTCCTCCCGCACTCCAAAGACGTATAGGGTTGTAGGTTAATTGGCTTTGGTAAAGACTGTAAATTGTCCATAGTGTGTAGGATAGTGCTAGTCAAGTCAAGTCAAGTCAAGTCAATTTTATTTGTCACATACACATACACGATATGCAGTGAAATGAAAGTGGCAATGCCTGGGGATCGCTGGTTGGCACGGACTGGGTGGGCCGAAGGGCCTGTTTCCGTTCTGTATCTCTAAACTCTAAACAAAACTAACCTGGATTTGCATCTGCTGTACTAAAGAAACCATAGTCTTATTTCAGGACAGTTGTTAATTAAAACAATGACAAACACTTACTGTTCAATGTTAAATCCCAGAAGGCGCAGAGTGGCTTAAACCTCTCCTGTTAAAGAAACAAGAATTTAGAGGCAAGTTCCCACTTCTTTACAGTGTTGAAAAGAACATTAAACTTGCAATAATGTGGTATCTTTTTCAAGAGTATGAACAGCAAGTAAAGTATAGGCTTTTGGATGTGGAGAGGATGTTTCCATTAGTGAGAGAGTCTAGAACTAGAGTCTAGAACTAGAGCTTCAGAATTAAAGGATGTTCTTTTAGGAAGATTTAGGAGAAATTTCTTTAGTCAGAGGGTGGTGAATCTGTGCAATTCTTTGCCACAGAAGGCAAGGGAGGCCAAAACTCAGTGGATATTTTTTAGGCATAGATAGGTTCTTGATTATTTCAGGTTATGGGGAGAAGGCAGGAGAATTGAGTTAGGAGGGGGAGATAGATCAGCCATGATTGAATGGCGGAATAGACTTGATGGACCGAATGGCCTAATTCTGCTTCTATTCCTTATGACCTAATGACCTTATGACATGGAGGGCCTAACAGATGTTTCCAATGACGCGGGAGTCTCGCTTAAATGGGCATATTATTTTTGATAAAGAAACGATCGTTTAAAGCAGAGGTGTGTTGGACCATCGCAGTGGGCCATGAATCTGGAAATCTCTACCCCCAGAGGGTTGTGGAAGCTTAATCGCTGGTTATTTAAAGAGGAAGCAGAGAAGTGTTTGAAAGATCAGGGAATTGAGGGCCATGGGGAACTGGGATGGAAGAGAAGTTCAGACCAGCATAGGTCACCAACGATCATATTGAATGGTGGGGTGGGCTTGAATGGTGGGGTGGCCTACTCCTGCTCCTGGTTTCTTCCATGGGATAATAACTCCACACAACGTTCCCAAACAACACCAATATGATAATGACCTAATATCGGTTGGTGGACAGCACTGGCCAGAGCACTATGGGCCACTGCCCTGGTCTTCAGTGAACTCTCTTAGTAAAGTTACATCTGGAGATAACAATGGCAGGAGTGAGCCTTCAATAGACGTGACAATATTAACAACAGGAACGTTACACAAGAACACAAGAAAATATTATGATTAGGCCATTCTGCTCCTCAAGCCTGCCCTGCCCTACAATATGATCATGGTTAAACTTTGCTGGCCTCAATTCCTCTTCTGAGTAAGTTCCTGGTAACCTTCTATTCAGCCTTTCAGAGTGACCTTAGTATAGTATCAATTGCAAGGCCAGTGCCGGACAAATGTGTGACCAAGATTGGGAGCAGTCTGCTCCACAATCTGTGAGTTGCCAGGGGCAGTAATGAAGGCATTAGAGTGAAAAGAGTATTTATGAAGAAGGGTCTCGACCCGAAACGTCACCCATTCCTTCTCTCCAGAGATGCTGCCTGTCCCGCTGAGTTATTCCAGCATTTTGTGTCTCCCTTCGATTTAAACCAGCATTTGCAGTTCTTTCTTACACTAAGAGTATTTATGATGTCCTTTCTTCCAAGGCCTGAGCAAATCTCTGATCAATCAGTATTGGAACTCAGCAGGGCGTCTGGAACTCACACAGTTCACAATATAAGCTTGCCTGATTTTGGAGAACATCTTCAATGTAATAGTTTTTTAAGATTATATTTTTTTCCAAGGAACGTGTTGTCCCCTTGCATTTCAGAGAGGGAATGCTCTCGCTTGGTGAGGACATTTTCTTTTAAATATTGAGGGTCAGGGAAGTAATTTGAGGTCAGGAGAGAAGCATTGAGGGGCGGCACCTCAATGGACAGTACAACAAAGGGTGACCTGCAAAGTGTCGGACAAGCTGGGATTTCTGGAGGAAAAAAAGGATGAAAAGGAAGCAGTTGATTGAAGAGTGACAACTTTGCAGGGTTGTGTACATGGTGAGCAGGGCTGAGGGTTTCAAGCTCATTCCTGGCACAATTGCCCCAAAAGTGCAGACAATTATATAATCCAGCAGAACTCGGCCTGGAGATTTTGAAGACACACGGAACTGCAAATACTGGTTTACGGAAAAAAAAATGCTGGAGTAACTCAGTGAATCAGGCAGCTTCTTTGGAGGACATGGATAGGCGGCATTTCGAGTCGAGATCCTTCTTCAGACTGAGACTGAAGATTTTGAAATTAAGTATTGTAGCTCTGCCGATGAGCCACATATGGCAGAGGAGAGCTGTGCCACGTGATGTTTGACTGCAGTGACACCCGCTGATAGTTCCTGGTATTGAATAGCCAGACCTACAATGATGGCTCACATTAAGCGAAGTTAGGATCATATCATATCATATCATATCATATCATATTATATCATATCATATCATATATATACAGCCGGAAACAGGCCTTTTCGGCCCACCAAGTCCGTGCCGCCCAGCGATCCCCGCACATTAACATTATCCTACACCCACTAGGGACAATTTTTTACATTTACCCAGCCAATTAACCTACATACCTTATTAACCTACATAGGATGGAGAAGGTTGAATTTCCAATTGCCAGGTGAGTGAAGACTGGTGACTGAATAACCAGGCTGGTGACAGCTGGCTTACCGAACAAACAGGAGACCCAAGAGACTGCAGGTGCTGCAATCTTGAGCAATAAAATAAAGTATTAGATGAACTCAGTGGGTCAGGCGGCATCTGTGGAGGGAAATGGACAGGCGATGTTTCAAGTCTGGACCGTGCATCAGGACTGTTTAAAAATAAGGGAAAACTCACTTAAGAACAGCAATGTTCTTTCTTTCTCAGTTTTTGGAACTCACGTTGTCAAAGGACAGTGGAAGCAAAGTCCTGAATGTTTTTAAGGCAGAGTTAAGGAGATTTTTTTTAGAGCTGTGCAGAATGGAAACAGGCCCTTCGGCCCAATTCAGTCATGCTGAGCAAGTTGCCAAAGTGGCCTTGTCCCACTTGCCTGCGTTGGCCCATAACTCTTCCAACCCTTTCTTCCAGGTACTCATCGGTGTCTCAAATGTTTATGACAAGTATACTTGTCTCTACAGCTTGTTCCATGTACCCTCTGCCTTTCTATGTGGAAAAGTTGCCCCTCAGGATCCTTTAAAATATATATCCCCTCACCTTAAACCCTACGCCATCTAGTTCGTGATCCCCGACCCGGGGGGAAAGAAAAGGCTTGTGCAATTCGTCTGACCCTCTCCATGCTCCTCGTGGTTTTTTAAACCTCTGTTAGGTTGTCTTTCAGCCTCTTTCACTGCAGGTAAAATGGTCTAGCTTATCCAGCCTCTCCTGAAAATCAAGCCCTCCAATCCTGGTAACATCCTCACAGATCTTTATTTGCACCCTTTCCACTTTAATGACCTCCTTCCTACATCTGGGCAGCTCTTCATAAGCAAGAAAGTTAAAAGTAACTGGCAGTAGACAGGCATTGCAAAATTATGGTTACCATCAGGTCAGCCATAATTTGATTAAATAGCAGCACACGCAAGGGAGGCTAAATAGCTTGTTCCTGCTCTGAAGGTTGGTGTTCAAATCGAATCTGGATACACACTTCAAACACTGCTGAAGGAGTCTGGGGAGTGGGAGTAATAGGAGATTATATGAGTGTACGACGGACGGGCTCATCCATTGCGCTAGCGGGTGATGCATTAACACCTATAGCAGGTGAGGAGAAACATTACACAAAAAAATGTAAGATTGACAAGATTAATATCACAGGAATGAAAGGCGCAGCCTGTAACAAGTATCACTGCCAGAAGCTGCTCATACCTGAGGGTTCCTGTGCCTGATTCGGATCGTGACAGGTTCGGAGAGGTTACTGATGGTTATATTACCCATGCTGCTGGCCACCACAAAGCTCTGCAGAGAGAATCCTCGCGGGTCCTGTCAAAGTAGACAAGCCCCAGTTAAATGGCCGGTGTGATGCAGGATGTTCCCCACCGTGTCAGATAAAGATCATGCACAGGCAGGGTGGGGCAGGAGATGGTGAGACACCCCTCATGTGCCCCGAGACCAAGTTGGCAGAGACCGGGGGGAGGGGCACAGGGGCGAAGGCCAAAATAACAGCGGTGAGAAAGCTGACACTGAGAAATGCAGAGGATGCGAGGCGGGTTGAGAAAGATGGAGACGCTCCAAGAAAAAGAGAGGGGGCTTGGAAGAGGGTAAAGAAACAGAGGGAAAGAGAGAGAATGAGGTTGAGGGAGAGGGAAAAAGGAAGCGGGGGGGGGGGGGAGAGGGTGCAGAGGGAGAGGGGAGAAAGGGTGAGTGGGGAAATAGGAATGTAGACAACAGGGAACTAAGAGTGGGAGAGGTTGAAGGAGATAGGGAAATGGAAAAGAGAAAATAGAGAACAGAAATAGGAAGATATAGATAAAGAGAAATAATCAGAAAGAAAATTAGTGAGTAAGATAGAAAGAGAACAAGAGAAACAGGATTCTCTTGTATATATTTGCCCATACACTCGATGCTTACTTGGAAGAATCCTGTCCTGCTGAAGAAGACAAACTGGGCCCTGGACACGGCACTTGTCTCCTCCTCTGTCAGCTTCTCTAGCACACCAGGAGACAGCTCAACTTCAGCCAGGCTGTCAGTCCGTGCTTTCCCGTCGAAAGTAACCTGTGAGCCAGAAGGTGAGGGACATCAGTCATTCAATGACAACAGAGGGCAGGGGCGGGCAGAGGGCAGAGAGGCCAGTTCTCTCTGCCAAATGCTCACCAGCCCATCCATTGCCACCAGTATCCAAATCTCCCACCATCCACCACCCTCGGGGCCATTTACAGTGGCCTATTAACCAATCAACGGACATATCTCTGGGATGTGGGAAGGGGGCAGCACCAAAGATACTAGAGGAGCAAGATGAACCACTCCGTTGAAATTGCCTATACTGGTGTAGTACGCAAAGGAGGCTAACGTCTGCCATTTTAGTCGGCAAAACCCGCCGTTCGCTATGCCTCTCGCAGTGTAATCAGTGTTTTGGGGGAACAGTATGTGTGATGATACCATAAAAATGCAGAATATATTTCATCTAACAATTCACAGATTTTTGTTATTTTTCTTTTTAAATGTTTCTGCAAGTTTCTGCCTCCTAAAATGGCGCCATGACATACTACGGTTTTTAGGGTCGAGTGGTCTATCTTGCTCTGCTCTATTATCTTTAGGCAGCACGGTGGCACAGAGGTAGAGGTTCTGCCTTACAGCACCAGAGACCCGGGTTCGGTCCTGACTATAGGTGCTGACTATAGGTGTTTGTGTTTGTACGTTCTCCCTGTGCCCTGCGTGGGTTTTTTTCCCGAGATATTCGGTTTCCTCCCACACTCCAAAGGAGTCCAGGTTTGTAAGTTAATTGGCTTGGTATAAATGTAAACTTCACCCTAGTGTGTGTAGGGAAGTGTTAATGTGCGGGGATCGCTGGTCGGTGAGTGGATCCTGGTGGGCCGAAGGGCCTGTTTCGGCGCTGTATCTCTAAACTAAACTAAACTAAACTCATCGATCATCCATCCCAGCAATCTCCCCATCAAACAGGAGTCACCTGCTCTACTTTATTAAGCAGGGAACATTACCCTGAGGTAGGCATCTTGACTTCTGACCTCAATTTATCTTCCTAATCTCACCACTGTTCTATAGACAGAAAATGCTTGAGTAACAGCAGGTCAGGCAGCATCTCTGGAGAGAAGGAGTGGGTGATGTTTCGGGTCAAGACACTTCTTCAGACTGATGTCAGAGGAGGGGGCGAGACAAAGATAGAATGTAGTCGGAGACAGTCAGACTAGTCGGAGAACTGGGAAGGGGGAGGGGATGGAGAGAGAGGGAAAGCAAGGGCTACTTGAAATTAGAGAAGTCAATGTTCATACCCCTGGGGTGTAAGCTACCCAAGTTAAATATGAGGTGCCGTTCCTCCAATTTGCACTGGGCCTCATTTTGACAATGGAGGAGGCCCAGGCCAGAAAGGTCAGTGTTGGAATGGGAGGGGGAGTTGAAGTGCTGAGCCATCGGGAGGTCAGGTAGGTTTAGGCGGACTGAGCGGAGGTGTTCAACGAAACGATCGCTGAGCCTGCGCTTGGTCTCGCTGATATATAGGACTCCACACCTGGAACAGCGGATACAGCAGATGAGGTTTGAGGAGGTGCAAGTGAACCTTTGCCTTACCTGAAAAGACAGTTGGGGTCCTTGGACGGAGTCAAGGGGGGAGGTATAGGGCAAAGTGTTGCATCTCCTGCAGTTGCAGGGGACGTACCTGGGAAGGGGGTGGTTTGGGTGGGAAGGGACGAGTTGACCAGGGAGTTGTGGAGGGAATGGTCTCTGCAGAAAGTGGTGGAGGTGGGAAGATGTGGCTAGTGGTGGGATCACGTTGGAGGTGGCAACCAAGTCGGAGGATTATTTGCTGTATGTGACGGCTGATGGGGTGGAAGGTGTGGACAAGGGGGACTCTGTCCTTGTTACGAATGGGGGGAGGGGGAGCAAGAGCAGAGCTGTGGGATATCGATTTAGACCTCTATACCATGCTTGTCCATGTGTCTCCCTAAATGCCTCCTAAATGTCACTATCGTATTTGCTTCCACCATCTCACTTGGCAGTGTGAGTTCCAGACACCTACCATTCTCTGCGTGAAAAGTTTACCTCATCAATACCCTTTAAACCTTTCCCTTCTCATGTTAAAGCTAGGCCTTCTAGTATTTGACATTCCCCGAGAAAAAGAATGTCTACCCTATCTATGCCTCTCACTATTTTATATACTTTTATCAGGTCACCCCTCGGTCTCCAAAGCTCCAGAGAAGACAATCCAAGTTTGTACAATCTCTCCTTACAGCTAATGCTCTCTAAATCCAGGCGGCCTCCTGATAAACCACTTCTGCAGCCTCTTCTAAGTCTCCTGGTGTGATGACCAGAACTGCACACAATACTCCAAATCTGGCTCAACCAAAGTTTTATACAGCTGCAATATGACTTTCCTAGATTTATCCACAGATGCACCATAGAAAGCATCCTATCTGGGCGCACCACTCAAGACTGCAAAAAACTGCAGAGTTGGGGCAAAACAGCCTCCTCCCACCAACCCGTTGACTTCATCTGTTCTTCATGCTACCTCAGCAAAACAGCCAACATAACAAGGACTACATACCCCAGTCATTCTCTCTTCTCCTTTCTCCCATCAAGCAGAAAATACAAAAGCATGAAAGCACATACCACGTTCAAGAACAGCTTCTTCCCCACTGTTCTCAGGCTCTTGAAAAGTCCTGTCACTTACAAAGAATACCCAACCAACCTTCTTTGCGGCCCTACACTTTTTAAAATTAATCAGCACATATTCTGTAGCTGAAACGTTACAATACAGTAACACTATCCCCTGCACTGGTATTTTTCTCATCGCACTCCCTATTGTATGTGTAGAACTTGATTGTATTCATGTAGGGTATGATTTGACTCGAGAGCATGCAAACAAAGTTTTTCACTGATCTCGGTACACGTGTCAATAATAAAACCAATACCCACCAAACCAATAACCCCAATCTTTCAATCCACCCCTTGCAGCACTCCCAATTTTTTTCTCTGTGTGTTCTCCATCCCTGTAATTCTACACTCTGTCTTCTATGACCAAGCTCATTTTGGTTCCAATTTGCAAAATCACCATGGAATCCATGAGGCGAAATCTTCAGGATGAGCCTTCCTTGTCAAATGCTTTAATGAAGACTGTACCGACAACATCCACTGCCTTACCTTCATCATTCTCCTATTTAATTGCAGCAAAGCAGCGTTGTTTATTTAAAATGTATTCTGCCAAGTGCAGATTTCATTTAGAGATACAGCGTGGAAACCCGGCCCTTCGGCCCACCGAGTTCGTGGCGGCCAGCGATCCTTGTACACTAGCACTGTCCTACATACTAGAGAAAGATTGTTTTTATTTTATCCAAAGCCAATTAACTTACAAAACTATACGTCTTTGGAGTGTGGGAGGAAACCGGAGCACCCGAGGTAAACGCACATGGTCACAGGGAGAATGTATAAATTCCATTCAGACAGCACCCATAGTCAGGATTGAATCTGGTTACCTGGCACTGTAAAGCAGCAACTCTACCGCTGTGCCAATGTGGCTCCCATTACTTTAAAAGGTACGGGGGATGGTCTTCAGTGTCTGTTCCACCCTTTGCTGATATCTCACCTCCAGCTCGGACTCTCCATTCTGAGACCCCACTCGGAAGGAGGTCCCATTGTAGGTCTGAGCGTCGATGGCGGAGATCCCAATGGCCAGGTTGGGGGTGGTGATGTTCGCTGATGGTCCATCGAAGGTTATCTTGGCCGTCAACACGTCCAATGTCCTCAAAGCCCTGTGGGTGAAGAGAAAGCAAAGGTGGCTTTGAAGCAGGCACAGCCTGAGAGTCTTCAACCCAGCCGAGAGTTGGAGAACTGGATACTGGAGGAAGGTGGGGACATCAGGGTGGGCTCAGAACTGGGTGAGGTGTGGGTGCAGTGGTGGGAACGAGAAGCCTCTGCTGTGGACAGTCCGCTCAGCATCGCCAAAGAACTCAGTGGCTCGAGCAACACCCGTGAATGGGACATGAATTGACAGCATTTCAGGTCGTGGCCCTCCATCGTGACTATGTTGTGCAGCAACTGTGGGAGAGACAGTTGGTTATTTCCTCCAGATCCGCCATCTCTTGTGTCCCCATTAGAAATTTGATCTACATTTTAAGGAGACTATTAGAACTTGAGGTTTTCATATGGAGATGGGCAGGAGACTTAACATGGTAGATGTCGAGATGTATTCATTCGTGGGGGTGTCTCGAACAAAAGGACAAGATGAGGGAACAGCCCTTTACAAATGAGGTGCATAAGAAATTCTTCGCAGACAGTAGTGAGCCCTGGGAATTGTCTGGCCCGGTGGGGTTGTGGAGATTGGATAACTGGAGGTTTTTAAATAGAGGCAGATACATTTAGAAAGAACAGGGAATTGAGGGTTATAGGAAACTGGTACTGAAGAGGAATTGAGCCCAGCATAAATCAGCCATGATCACATTGAATGGCACGGCAGGCTTGAGGGACCGAGTGGCCTATTCCTGTTATCATTTTCGTGTACTCTAAAGAATGGCAATCTCACCTCGGGGCAGTTGATAAGCCCCACGGGAACACCTGATTTAGGTCAATTTAGGCTCCTCAGCAGTGCTCCCTGACTACTATTAGCTTCTTTAGATATTTTCAAGAGTAAAGAAGCACTCTCTGGTGTCTTGAGATTGAGCTTTGATTGAGACAAGTGTACGTATGCTTTGTGTCTGTGTGTTTGTTTCTGGTGTGTGTGTGCGTGTGTGTGTGTGTATGTATGCATTTGCGTGTGAGAGTATGTGTGTGTACGTATGTATGTCGGGGGAGTATGTGTGTGTGTGTGTGTGTGTGTGTGTGTGTGTGCGCATATGCATGTGTGTGTATGCGTGTGTGTATGTGTGTGCGTTTCTGTGTGTGGGAGGATGGGTGTGTGTATGTAGTGTGCAGTGTGTTTGTGTGTAATGTGATGTGTGCTTTGTGTGTGTGTGTAAGTGTGCGCATATGCGTGTGTGTGCGCGTTTCTGTGTGTGGGAGGATGGGTGTGTGTATGTAGTGAGCAGTGTGTTTGTGTGTAATGTGATTTGTGCTTGTGTGTGTGTGTGTGTGTGTGTGTGTGTGTGTGCGTGTGTGTGTGTGTGTGTGTGTGTGTGTGTGTGTGTGTGTGTGTGTGTGTGTGTGTGTGTGTGTGTGTGTGTGTGTGCCTATGCGTGTGTGTGTGCGTGTGTGTGTGCGTGTGTGTGTGCGCGCGCGCGTTTCTGTGTGTGGGAGGATGGGTGTGTGTATGTAGTGAGCAGTGTGTTTGTGTGTAATGTGATTTGTGCTTGTGTGTGTGTGTGCGCGTGTGTGTGTGTGTGTGTGTGTGTGTGTGTGTGTGTGTGTGTGTGTGTGTGTGTGTGTGTGTGTGTGTGTTTGTGTGTAATGTGATTTGTGCTTGTGTGTGTTGTGCATGTTGGCTCGCCTCTCACCCAACGTCATAAGCATGGCACAGCTGGTAGAGCAGATACAGAGACACGGGTTCAATCCTCACCTGGCCTTAGACATGTTCATGAATAGGAAAGGTTGAGAGTAATATGGGATTATATAGGCAAATGGCAACAGCTCAGGAAGGTATCTTGGTTGGAATGGAAAGTTGGCTGAAGGGCCTGTTTCCCTGCAGTACAACTCTATGACTCTAGATGTAGGAAGGAACAGCAGAAGCTGGTTTACACTGAAGATAGACACAAAATGTTGGAATAACACAGTGGGCCTGGCAGCAAATTTAGGGAAAAGGAATAGGCGACGTTTCGGGTCCAAACCCTTGTTCTGACGGGTTATTCCATCTGAAGAAGGGTTTCGATCCGAAACGTCACCTATTTATTTTCTCCAGAGATGCTGCCTGGCCCGTTGAGGTACTGCAGCATTTTGTGTCTATCGTTTATGACTCTATAAAATGGAATTAATGTAGGATTAATATGGGTGGGTGATTGATGGTCGTTGTGGACTCAAAAGGCCGAAGGTCCTGTTTAACTGCCAGGAGAGACTGCCTGCAACCTCCTCTGTGCCACTTACTCTTGACGTGTTCTCAACTGGCAAAGGAATAGCCGCACAATCAGAGACGCATCTACTGAGGGGCACTCACACTTGTGAAGATGTGGCGAGCACGGCGTCCGAACTCGAGAGAATATTGGACAGGACCGTCAGAACAGTGGATGCCAAGGACATGTTGATCGGAGACACGATGACGATTATATTCAGTGCCACCACCATCTTGTTCACCTCGTCCTGGGTGAGGTTCTTGTCAGTAGAGTAGTCAAGGAGCAGGTTGGCCACCTCGACTGCATTATCTACAAGAAGCAACGGCCAATAGGTTACACAGATTCCAGCGGGAGAACGCGGTGGAAGTTATGGAAAGGTCAGGGTGAGATCTTTAGGGACAAGTGTACAGGAAATGCGAGATCAAAGTGCGTCCATGGGAAATCAAAGCAGCATCAATGTAAGGGCAGTGTATGTATGCTTTGTGTCTGCGTGTTTGTTTATGGTCAGGGATGTAGTGTATTTTTCTGATGGTCTGGGAATGGAATTAATGTGGTTTATTTGGGGCACTACATCTCAGGGTGGACATTGTCTATGGACCTGATGCACTACAATGTGTTACAATGCTGAGAACAATATTCTGCACTCTGTATCTTCCCCTTTAGGTATTAATGCTTGAGTTTGACTTGATTGTATTTATGTAAGGTACATCAGACCTGTTTGAATAGCATGTAATACAAAGCTTTTCACAGTACACGTGACAAAAATAAACCTAAACCTCAACCTAAAGGCTCGAGAGTATTTTCTCATATTATTTTCTTATTCTATTACTTCTTTATATGTTATCATATTATTAATTTCTCATATTTGCCTGTGTGTTTGTTTATGGTGTGTGTGTGTGTGTGTATGTGTTGCGTGTGTCTGTGTGTGTGTGTGAGCATATGCATGTGTGAGTATGTGTGTAAGTATGGGTGTGGGTGTGTTTCTGTGTGTAGGAGGGTGAGTGTGTCCGTGGAAAATCATCCGCATTTTCCATAACGGAAACCCTTGACACAAATTGTCAACATTTGTTTCTTTCGCGTTTTATGTTTATTTAATTATTTTATTTTCTCATATAAATTCCATGACCACATTTTTATTTTGTATCTCAAAATATTTTGGTAGTAAATTCCACTGGGATTAATTTACATTAGCCAAACTGCCGTAATGCAGGGAACACTGTGATAAGATATCTACAAGCATGTCTGCATATTTACCCTTTTATTCTGGTCTGCAATTAGTATTGCATGTTGCACAAAATGACCTGGAAACTACTCTTATGCCTTTTTTTTGTATTGAAAGAGCATTGCGTATCACTCACACACTGTTCTGAAAAGTTCCACAGAGTGGTGTAGCTGTTTGAGCCATTGCATTACAGCACGAGCTTCTAACGAGATATGGAAGTAAACAAGAGCACACTGGGGAAACCCACACTGTCACAAGGAGAACATGCAAGCTCTACACCCACAGCACTGGAAGTCAGGAAAGACCCCAGCTCGCTGGAGCAGTGATACAGCAGCTCTACCAACTACGCTGCCCCAAAATCTGCCTTTGTACTTTCCACTTCGATAGCTCAGAGTTTGATGGCTCCCCTCTTACCCAGCATCAACCTTGCATGAGAGAAAGGACAGCGAAGGACTTCACTGGCATTACCTGCAGAAATCTCAGGAATGATGGAACAGTTGCTCAAGTTAGGTTCCTCCCAGTAAGACGTGTAATTCTGTATGTTTAAAACACTGTTGAGAAATAAAGAATTATAATTGAAGGTGCGTTCATATCAACAATGGATTGGAATGTTAGGCTTTACTCTTGATTCATAAAGTCACGTAGCAGGGACAGGGGTCGTTAAGACACAACTTTTCCATGCTGACTAAGTCGTCGAACTGAGCAAGTCCCACTTGTCTATGCCTGGCCATATCCGTCCAAAACCTTCCCATCCATGTACATGTCCAATTTCTTTAGTTGCAATTGTGCCCACCACTATCACATCCTCTGTCAGCTTTTTCCACGTATGCGTCACCCTGTGTGTGATAAAGTTGTCCCTCAGGTCACTTTTAAATCTTTCTCCATTCATCTTAATCCTATGCCCTTAGTTTGAGACTCCACTATCTAGAATGCCTAGAGTTTTAGACTCCCTTATTCTGCGAAAAAGACTGTGACCAATCACCAATTACGTACCCTAATCATAATTTCCTCAAACTTTTGCGCTCCAAGAAAAAAAAGTATTTCAGGGACTTTGCATACAAAGGTCAGGGATGTGGTGTATTTTTCTGATGGTCTGGGAATGGAATTACTGTGGTTACTTCTGGGCCCAACATCTCAAAGTGGACATTGTCTATGAACCTGATGCGCTACAATAGACAATAGACAATAGACAATAGACAATAGGTGCAGGAGTAGGCCATTCAGCCCTTCGAGCCAGCACCGCCATTCAATGCGATCATGGCTGATCACTCTCAATCAGTACCCCGTTCCTGCCTTCTCCCCATACCCCCTCACTCCGCTATCCTTAAGAGCTCTATCCAGCTCTCTCTTGAAAGCATCCAACAAACTGGCCTCCACTGCCTTCTGAGGCAGAGAATTCCACACCTTCACCACCCTCTGACTGAAAAAGTTCTTCCTCATCAATGTGTTACAATGCTGAGAACTATTTTCTACACTCCCTACCTTCCCCTTTAGCTATTATGCCTGAGTTTGGCTTGATTGTATTTATGTATGGTACATCTGACCTGTTTGGATGGCATGTAATACAAAGCTTTTCACAGTACATCGGTACATGTGACAAAAAAAACCCTGAACCTAAAGCGTTCACAGTATATTCTCATATTGTTTTTTTATACAATTATCTCTTCATATGTTATATTATTAATTTCTTGTATTTTTATCTCATATATTTTCTTATACTATAACCTCTCTATATAACCTCATATTGTTAATTTCTCATATTTTTATCTTATATTATTACAATTGTTAGAAGACATTTGAACAGGTACTTGGATTAATTGAATCATACAGCAAATAGACCCTGCAGTCATACTTGTCCAGGCCAATCTAGATGACCATCTGTGTTTGCCTTAATTTCCTGTGTTTGTCATATACCCTTCTAAACATTTCCTATCCATATGCTGTTATAATGCCTTTCAAACATTGGAATTCGACCCATATCAACCACTTCTTCTGGGAGCTCATACCATACACACAACCCTCTATGTGGAAAAAGCTGCCCCTCAGATCCAAGAATAGAAATGTGTAGAGAAATACAGGCTTAGATAGGCATCTCAGTTGCATGGACAAGGTGGATCGAAGAGCCTCCTTTTGTGTTGCATGATTCCAAGAATCTATGATTCGATTTTCGCATATTTCCATGATATAGCAGGAGGCCATTCAGCCCATGCCAGCACTTACAGCAATCCTCGCAGTTCCATTTTCCCCACTTATTCTTTGATGGATTCACCATACAACACGGAGCTTGAAGAGTTAGATTATTAGGACAGTTGTCCATTGCCGGTATTCACCCAATTAGAGGAATGTATAGCCATTCAGCCCATCACCCATGCTGGCCACCAAAGAGCGATTACTATACTGCTATAAATCTACTATAAAAACCAATGCGTTCTATTTTCTATGTCCTTTTTTGAAGCAGTTTGGACATATGTGAGGAAATATACACCACCATGAATGTGGCTTGGCACAATTTAATGGTTATATTTCAAATTTCTTGCTATTTTATACATTGTACTTGAAGCATCGAAATAGCAAAACAATGCATCACATCATCAAAATAAATATACAACAAAAATCAAAGCTCATGGGGAATGGCTCCAATTATGTGGGAAGGGAGAGGTGGAGGTGCAGAGGGAAGATGATGTGTTTAGTTTAGTTTAGTTTTTAGTTTATAGATACAGTGTGAAAACAGGCCCTTTGGCACACTGAGTCCATGCCAACCAGCAATCTCCATACACTAGCACTATCCTACATACTAGGGATATTTTACAATTCTCACCAAAGCCAATAAGTCTTTCAAATATGGGAGGAAACTGGCGCTACCCGGAGAAAACACACGTGATCATAGGAAGAACATAGAAATTCCTTACAGACAGCACCCATAATCAGGACCAAACCTGGCTATATGGCGCTGAAAGGAAGCAACTCTATCGCTGCACCACCGAGCCATAAGTAACTTTATGCAAAGCGTGCATTCTTTACTTACAGCATATTCCTCTCAATCTAGAAGAGTATGGGCTTGTCTGATTGAGTTTTTTAAAAACCTGATTCAGTCAAGACAGAAATGGTATCTCCTCTGATGGGGCAATTTAGATACATGTGTGAAAAACATCAGGAAACATGACTTTCCATGAAGGACAATAGAAATCAGTTGTACAATCTGTGGAGCTTGTAAGGCTGGTAGACAAGAGGAAATTGTGAAACGTTTGTTAAGAAAAGGCAACAGAAAAATTAGCCTTAAATAGGTTAAAAGGTTTCTGAAGACTATTACCACATCCTGCTGGCCAACTGGCTGGGATTGGAGAGACAGTGCAGGAACAGAGTAATCCTTGGTCTGGTGTCCGACCATATATACTGAGCAGGGTGTTCGTTCATGGAGCAGTTCACTGTGGATAAAGGACATTGAAACTTTGAAGATCCATTTGAGAGCAAAAGAGTGGGTTTAATGCATGCTTTACTGGTCCACCTTTATTGTTCTAGGTCAGCTGTAAATCTAATGCACAATGGGACTTGTATGTATCTAAGTCCTTCAATGCTATGCACTGCAACTCTGGACGCTACACATGCATGGCCTTGCCCAATCATTTTGACTTTACTTTAGACTGCAGAGATACAGCATGAAAACAGCTCAATCGGCCCACTGAGTCTGTGCCAATCAGCGATCGCCCCAAACATTAACACAATCCTTCACACTAGCAATAATTTTACAATTTACCAAAGCCAATGAACCTACAGCTGATGAAACCCTGAAAATGGAATGAAGGATCTCCACCATCTTCCTTTCTGCATAACTTAGTATGTACCTGCCTGAGCAAATCTCAGTCAATAGAGTTTGAGGGATGTCCCCTTTATAAAAAGCTATCACTCTCTCTTTGATCACTCACAATGGAACCTGACTCCTCTCCTTAATCTATCCCCACCCATCACAGGCAGCTGGCTCTAACCTCAGAAACCCTTCCTCCTTAGTCCATTTGATCTATGTCATTGTTTATGATTCACACAAGTGTCCAACTATTCCTCTTTATCTTTCCCTACCTCCATCTCCTTCAATTCTTTTCTCTTAATGTATATCCAGGTTTCCCCTTAAAAGTATCAGGTCCATAACTTTAGGAGCTTTTTCTTCTACATTCCCATTGTTTGCTGGCTAAATTTCTCCTAAATTCCTGACTGGATTCATTTGCATCCCACTTCATTTCCGACTTGTCGAGCCCCTTCAAAGTTCTAACATCAAGTCACAGCTCCAACTTTCTCTCTTGACAAGAAAGAAGTCCCGGCCTGTTCAGTATTTCTTGGTGGAAGGAGGATGGTTTAGCCCATCCCACCTAAGCTGGTAACCTTTCTAATAGAAACAATATCTCATGTGATCCACTTACTTATGTGTTGTACATGGATCGAGTCAATGGACAGGTTGTTTCCAATGACTGAAGCTGTATTGATCAGCCTTTCCTGGACCACTCGTTCCTCCAGGTAAATATTTTTGGTAATGTTGTAATAGAGGATTGCCAGGCAGTTGTAGCTGAGAAGAGAGTGATAACGCATTGTAATTTGGATCAGAACATAACTGAATTTACTGATGTGATTCAAACGTAGAGTCCTTGGAGATGAGTGAAGACTCAATCATGTAACTGATAGATCTGGACCCACACACAGCTCAGCTTGTCCAGGTATCTTTTCCTCAGGATCATTAGTTCACACTTGGGCTATAAGGACAATCAAACAGCTTCCCAGGCCCTTTAAATGACACTAGACTTTAGATTTTAGAGATACAGTGTGGAAACCGGAGCACCCGGAGAAAACCCATGCGGTCACAGGCAGAATGTATAAACTCCATACAGACAGCACCTGTGGTCAGGGTCAAACTCGGAGGCCAAATCACTGGATGTATTTAAGAGAGAATTAGATAGAGCTCTAGGGGCTAGTGGAATCAAGAGATATGGGGAGAAGGCAGGCACGGGTTATTGATTGTGGACAATCAGCCATGATCACAATGAATGGTGGTGCTGGCTTGAAGGGCCGAATGGCCTCCTCCTGCACCTATTTTCCATGTTTCTATGTCTCTATGTTTCTATGTCTCTGGCGCTGTAGGGCAGCAACTCTACCACTGCTCCAATGTACCACCCCAACTAGCTTTAGTCTCTCCATGTTTCTTTCAAACCACTTGTCAAACTATCTATGGTGGGTTTAAATTTCCACAAGGCATAGATGGAAGCCTAACTTTTTAATTCCAGATTTATATAATTCTTCAAATTTGAATTCCCATTGTTTCATTCAAAGTTATAGCTCTAAAACTTCATTTGAACCAGTTTATGGTGATACCTTAGTCAACATTTTTCAAAATAGGAATGTGGCATTGCAAAGACTGAGCATATTATCTATTTCTTACCTCTTTTGTTGCAGAGATCTGGCAGAGATCCTATGTGCTGAAGTAACATTGCCTTCAAAAATCCTGATCAACAACAGAAGAGAAAAAGCCAGTTTAAAATAAACTCTCGACAGTCCTCCCCACCATTGAAAACATCCTTTCTATGTATATTTGTGTATGTTGCGTATATAAGCAAAGAATTTCACGCTTACTTGTCACATGTGACAATAAACTACTCCATAAAGTATTCCATTCCATTCCATCCACATGAGACGCTGCCACAAAAAGATGGCTTCTATCATCACGGATAGATCACCATCTACCATAGTGCATTAGGTACAGAAGCCCCCTGCCCTTGGATTCCATGTGTCCTAATCATCCAGACTAGCTTATCATATGGGCCTTTGTCAAAGACCATGCTAAAGTCCATATAGACAATGATCATTACCCTGCCCTCATCAATCCTCCTTGTAAACTCTTCAGAAAACGTTATCAGATTTGTGCGTCATGATTTCCCACGCACAAAGTCATGTTGACTATGCCTAATCAGTCCATGTTTTCTAAATGCTGGTAGATCCTGTCCCTCAGAATCCTCTCCAACACTTTCCCACCACTGACATCAGGCTCACCAGCCTGTAGTTCCCTGGCTTGTCCTTGTTTCCTTTCTGAATTAACAGAGCAACATTAACCACCTTCCAGTCTACCAGAACTTCATCCGTGGTTAAAGATGATGCAAAATTCTGTGCTTACACAATCTCCACAATCTTTATCCCTATCTTCCAGCCGAGCATGTGCATTTGGTCACACACTGGAGATTTATCCGCCTTAATGGGCTATGACCACAAATGCCTTCTCTTTGATCATTTATATATGATCCAAACATCATAACTCCATAACCTACATTCTTTAACTTCCATTGTCTATTCCACTGTAAAAACGGATGAGAAATGTTAATTTATTTTCCCCCTCATCTCCTGTGGCTTTACACAGAGCCATGCTGATCTGTAAGGGTACTTATTCTCTACCTATCAACCCTTTTACTCTTAATATCTGTAGAATCTCTTAGGACTTTCCTTTACCTTGCCTGCCAAATCTATTTCAGGAACTCTTTTTGACCTTGATTGCTTTCATAAGTTTACTCCTACACTTATTTTACCCACCAGGGGATTTGCTTGACCTTGACTGTCTAAATCTGACCTATGCCTCCTTTTCCCTGGCCAGAGCTTCTACATCTCTTGTCACCAGGGTTCCATAAACTTGCTAGCCTTGCCCTTCAACCTAACAGGAACATGTTGCCCCTGTATTCTTGTTATGTCACTTTTGAAAGCCTCCCACTTGCCAGCCATCCCTTACCTACAAATAGACTCAACAAAGTGACCTCTGTAAGTTCCCACCTAATGGCTCCAAAATCAGCCTTGCCTCAACTTAGAGTCGAGAAGGTTTGAGTTACAAGGAGAGGCTGGATAGGTTGGATCTTTTATCCTTGGAGCATCGGAGGCTGGTAAGTGAATTTATAACTTACTAGACGGGGGTGGACCCGTTGGGTCCAAATCTCTCCTGCGGGCACTCCTGCGGGCGTGGCAACCCCAATTGGGTGCAAACCTCTCTTACGGGCCCGGCAACCCTCCCCCAACTTATCCAAAACTCTCCTGCGGGCTTGGCAACCTTCCGTGCAACCTCTCCTACGGGCGCGGCAACCCCCATTGGGTGCAAGCCTCTCCTGCGGGCCCAACAACCCTCCCCCAACTGACAATCCGTGGGCCCGTTGGTGGCCGGGGAGTGTCCCCTGGGGCCATTGGAGGGCGAGGGAGCCACTCACCTCGGCCCCGGGCGGCCAGAGCAAGCCGTGGACCCATTGGGTGGAAACTTCTCCTGCAGCGGCAGCATGGTGGCCCCGGCCATCTTGTTTGACCCTCGGCCGCCGCGCTGCTACACGGGAGGAAGGTCAGGCGCGAGGCACGCCAGAAGGGGCGCTGGTCCTCTCGGCGGGGGGGGGGAGCGCATGTATTAAAGTTTCATCTGGATGGCTCAACAGCCTCCCCCCCCCCCACATTGGCCACCACTCCCGTCACCCGGGCGGGTCCCATTGTGACGTCGAACACGGCTGACGGCCAGGGTGAATGGAAAGTGATTTTTTTAACTTTAAAATGTCAATAACTTTACAAATATAACACCAAATTGAATGAAACTTCGCTAATGCACACCCCAGGACAACGGTGAGTAAGGTGGGCCTAAAATTGTCGCGCTATTGTGTACCGTTTTGGCTGTATTTCGGGATCAAACGGTCACATATATACAAACATGATGAGAGTTTTAGTAATATATAGATAAGATTATAAAATCTTGAGGTTCCTCGGCCTCTGCAACAAGATATTCCTGAGATAGACACAAAAGGCTGGAGTAACTCAGCAGGACAGGGGCATCTCTGGGAGAGAAGGAATGGGTGATGTTTTGGGTCGAGACCCTTCTTCAGACTGAAAGTCACGGGAAAGGAAAACGAGAGATAAAGATGATGATGTAGAGAGATATAGAATAATGAATGAAAGATATGCAAAAAAGTAAAGATGATAATGTAATCTGGCCACTGTTAGCTGGTTGTTGGGTGAAAACAAGAAGCTGTTGCAACTTGGGTAGGGGAAGGATGAGGAGAGAGGGAGACCGGGGTTACTGGAAGTTAATTTCTAATACATCTGTTTCAAATAACCACTTCCTTCTCTTGTAACTATGATTGCTTGTTTGAGACTCCACCAGTAAAAACATCTCTCATCCATTCTGTCATGCCCCCATGGGGGTCTTTTATGTTTTTTATAAATTCCAGGGAATGTAGATCTGAACATCCATTCACATGAGTAATCCGCTCATCCTGAGAATTATCTTAATGAATCTCTTCTGAACTGCTTCCAGTGCTTGAATAGATGGTGCGGGGACATGGGATTAGTTTAGAAAGGCACTTTGGTCGGCATGGACGAGTTGGATCAAAGGGCTTGTTTCCATGCTGCATGACTCTATGATCTATACCTTATTTTTTTTAAATAAGAAGCCCAAAGCTGTCCCTAGTACTATAGGACTGATCTTTCCCACACACTATACATTTATACTATATTTTTCCATTTCCAAGCTTAAACCCACCCCCATCCCTTAATAAAAAAGGTCAGTGTGCCAACTGCCTGTTGACCACTTATCATATCATATCATATATATACAGCCGGAAACAGGCCTTTTCGGCCCACCAAGTCCGAGCCGCCCAGTGATCCCCGCACATTAACACTATCCTACACCCACTAGGGACAATTTTTACATTTACCCAGCCAATTTACCTACACACCTGTACGTCTTTGGAGTGTGGGAGGAAACCGAAGATCTCGGAGAAAACCCACGCAGGTCACGGGGAGAACGTACAAACTCCTTACAGTGCAGCACCCGTAGTCAGGATCGAACCTGAGTCTCCGGCGCTGCATTCGCTGTAAAGCAGCAACTCTACCGCTGCGCTACCGTACCCTTAAGAATATTGAATACCCTATTTCCCCAATACACTTGGAGTCCCTTTCCATTTAGATAGTAGTCTGCCTACCAATGTGCGTAACCTCTCTTTTTCCTACATTTTCCACTCCATTTTCCATCCACTCATTCCACCTATCTATAGCCTGTTTTAGTCCAAACATTTTCATCGCTGCAGGTCTTATCACCTATATATGTGGCCTCAACAAACTAAGTCATTTAACCCACTGCACTGGACTGTTCTAGTTTATACTGTAAGTTACAGAAAAAAAGGGGCTTGTGTTTTTGACATTATCTCGTGTAACGTTGCTAATAATCGCACAGCGTGAAATATTTCTGTTACCGCAGGTTTAATGGCAGGTCAGACCTTGTTATTCCTAAACGACCAAATCCCAAACTAGACATTCCATCTCCTCACCTGACAGTTTCGACGAACACAGTGTAATTCCAGTTCTGAAATGAGCTGATGAGCTGAAAGAAAATTCAAGGCACTTGGGGTTAATGCACAATCCAATCCAGTAACATCCAGCTACATGAGCGAGAGGCACTCAAAGATAAATGCATCAACTGGTTTAAACTACAACCTCTACTTGGCTTCCCTACACAGCACATCATTCCAAGCTCCTGCAAGATATCAACTTTTCAGTTGAATAAAAGTCAGATCACGGGGGGTCGCAGGGGTTGGTATTGGTTTATTATTGTTATGTGTACTGAGGTACAGTGAATGACTGTTTTACATGCTGACTAGGCAGATCATACCATACATCAGATAGTTCCAAAGAGAAAATAAACAGAGTGTAACATATTGTGTTACAACGACAGAGAAAGTAGAGAAAAAAAGTGCAATGGCCGCAATGAGGTAGATTGGGAGATCGGGAATACATTCCTAGATTATAACAGGTCTGTTCAAGAGTCTGATAACAGGTGAGTCATAACTTTCCTTTGTTTGATCTCTTGTGTGTTTCTCTAGTTTTCTCCAAATCCATGCCTGCACTTCACCTCAGTAACTCCCTGCACACATTGATCCTAATGTGGCATAACCAAAATTATACACAGCTGCAACTTGCCACTTCAACGGATCTTACGACTTGAATCCAAGATCCCTCCGTCCATCAATATTCCTGAGTGTCATGTTTTACTGTAAGCTTTCCATTTACATTTGAAGTGCATCACCTCACAGTTGTCCAGATTAAACACCGTCATCTATTTCTTTATTGTACCCTTTCACAACCTTGCTCACAATATGCTCCACTAACTTTTGTGCAATCTGCAAATGTAACTCTATCGCCCTCCCTTCCCTCTACTGGCTCCTCTCCTTCCTCCCTGAGCTCCCCCATTCTCTTTACAGATCACCTGGCTCCTGCTCCCCCATCCATCTTCCCTCTCGGACTCCTTCAAGATCATTTCTGGCTCCTCCTTTCTTGCTCTGGTTCTTCCTTCCCTCTCAAACTCCTCTCCTCCTTCACCTACCTCATTGGCTAACTCTACTGACCCCTTTTTTTCACTTGACTCCCTTTAAAGACCTCTCCTGGTTACTACGCCTCTCCTGGCCTCTTTTTCTTCTTTCCTCCCTCTCCGCCAAACATTATCTGGTCCGTCCCCTCCTGCACCCATCCCTCTCCTCTCCCTCTGCTGCCACCAGTTCAATCTCTTTCCCTACCTGTACTGACCCATTTCCTCCTCCTCCAGACTCTTCCCCTTCTACATCTGACCCCTCCCTTCCTTCTGCCCTGGCCCAGCAGAAAGTAAGAGACTCTACGCCTGGCTCTATTTATCTCCATTGCAACAGGCTGAGCAGTGGGAATGATGATCTCTCTGAGACAAAGGCGCGCAAGAAAAGATTAGCAATCACGATAAAAGACAAACTAGAACGACCTACCCATGTTGACACTCTTTCCTCGAGCTCAGTGATATTAGCATTTCCATTGGACTGATCGTGAACCAAAAACTGCGTCCTGTAGAAAAAGCCACCTGTGCGGAGAAAGTAGTGCAGAGTTACATGGCGGGTTATCTGCTCAAACCACAAGAGGTCAGGGCTCCTTCAACGTGCACCTGCGTCGCATTCTCACCAAAGGTTGTTCTCAGAGGAAACCTTCCAATTATGCTGCTCCCAAAGTGCCCAGAGGAATTCCTGGCACTGCTCTGAATAACCTCGGAATAACTCAATGAAAGTTACAAATAACTTTCATACATATCAGGTCTTTACCTGCCGTGTCGGAATTCACCTCAAATCAAAGCATGAGTACCGACCCGGGGTACAGGGATACATATAACACTAATCATATTAGGAATGTGCTATTTATGTGTTGAGTGTGCAGACTTCGCTGAACGGCCCCAAGGCCAGGTTTTGAGATCACGAGGAATAGTTGCCAGAATTCTTCGCAATTTACATGGAATCCAAACATTGGAGTAATAACTGGTTGCCCATCCCAGTCGGAAACGTCCGGGCTGCAGTGAAAGTGCCAGATGTGGGCAAGGAAATGGTAAAGATGACAGTCTGCTCACTCGACACTAGGTGGCACCTTCCCCATGCTGACGGGTGCCGTGTTAGTTATAATCAAAAGAGTGCTGTGTTAGTCTATGATGCTGTGGGTGTTTTCCTGGAGAAGAGAGAACAAAGTTATTTTCCAGCAAAGATCAAACGTAGGCGGACACAAAATTAGTCCTTGAGCAGGCAGTCATTGATGGCAAGAGTTCAAATCAGTTACTTGCTGTAAAATGTCTCTGCAACATTCCTCCCCAGAATCTTTATTAGATATCGTCCCTCATTCATTCAGCTCAAATCAATGTGGGTTTACATATGTACCTCTCTCAAATCAAACTACATTCAAATGGTTAAGTATTATGCTAAGTAACTATCTGATGGGTGCGAACCTGGCCGATTGTTAAGGTTCATTGAAGCAGTAAAGCGTGCGCTCCACAAGTTCTCAATGAAGTCTGCATATTCGGAGCAAAACCCAATACCAGCACCAAACGTGGGCTCTGCTCTGAGCTAAGAAGATCCCATTTTCCGTATTAGATTGGTCAACTGGAAACCAGCTTTAGCTGCACTCAATCAAAAATATGCAGAACTCAACCCGCTCTCCATGTGGAACCAGCCACAAGCCCACCAGGTTTATGATTCAAAATAGCCACAGGTACAGTCAGAGCAATGGAGTTCCTCCTCGAGTGAAGAGAGATTGGTCGTTCCTACTGTTAATGGTGCCGACACAACTGATGGCATTAAATTGTTGCAGTAAACGAGGAGATTTTGCTAACGTGCCGTAGAAAGTGCAGAAGGATTTTTTTTTTTCTCACCAGAAGAATAGGCTAGGTTTGTCCATTACCTTGTAAGGGTTGGGCACCAGAAGAGAATGTTCCCCTTCTGAAGCCCATCCCTTGCACGGAAATGAATTCCTGCATATTTTTGCCCAAGCTTTGCAAGGATTTAATCAATACTACTGAAACTACATGTTGAGCCATTTTGCAAGTGAGGGTGTTTTACTAACTGCAAAGCCTCAACAAAGCAATCACTTGTGTCCAACACCGCGCTTTTAGCTAAGTCTACACATTCAATCCGACTACCACCAACACCAGTGGGCCAGCTATCAGCAATGATTGTTTTTGGTGACATTTTTCGCTAGCTATTACTACAGATTCTCTGAAGACATACGGTTGACGATCAACACTCCACACAGGCAGCTGTTGCCAACTGTGGCCTCGCACAGACAGGGCAAAGAGGCTTGTTCAGAGGCGGCGGGCTGTTTCCCGCTGTCCGTGCTTGAGTCTAAGGTCACATTGAATCCAACAACATCATGGGGGAGCAGAGGAGATGGCGTAACTGTGGCCGATGAAGAGCTGGGCCGAAGGTTTGGTAGGCGCGTAGTGGAGGTCTGAGAGCTCTGTGGCAGCTGTTTGTAGGTCTCTGTGCTTGGCCTAATTTCCAAGGCTGGTTCACTCGTGGAAGGAACCACAGAAAAATCCATTGGCGAAGTAAGATCTGGAGATCCAGCACTCGGCTGGGTTACAATGGACGTTGCAAAGAACATTCCTGATAACCCTTCACTGAGTGGGAAAGATTGCAATCCCAGATTGTGACTGTGGCACTCTCCAACATGAAACTCTGATGTGAGCAGCTGCAATGTGTGTGAATACGTCTGGTCTGTTGAAGCCATGTTGAAGGTGAGCAAGTCATTTGATGAATGGACTGATCTACTGACCTGTCCGATTTCAGATTCTGCCCCTGTAAAAATACCACTGTATCCCACGAGTTGGGGTCCTTCTGATAGTGATGGCATAAGTGTTCTGAGAGGTGGCCACTTCACACTCACATCGACTGGTGTCAGAGTCATCACCCGCTGATGTTTTGAACTTTCAAGTATTGCACGACTCCCAAAGGTTTCCTCCGTGAGGCTATCAGTTCGATCCGGAGATGAAGCAAACAAGTTCAGTTCCATTTCCCTTTGTGTAGTTGAGATCATGAAGTTCTTTAGGGAGTAAGAACCAGTGATCACATCTGAGTGATTCTGAAATGCTCCTGGAATTGTCAGTGAAAAACTAGGGAACACTGTCCCACTTAAAGATCCATGCAGTAAATTAGGTGTTGAGGTTGGAGTTTGTTCCAGTCCGGGAAGGTGGTCAGGGTGAAACAAAGCTGTGTTTTCACTTCTGATACCTGCATCGTCATCTAAAGACTGGAACGAGACTGTCTCCTCTGGTCTCTGGTCCAACAGCACATCCCATGAGCTCCAAACACTTGCATTTGAAGTCTCCAGTGAAGACTTGAGGCGGCCAGCCACTATTAAGGAATCATTCCTCAGATGAAGACCATTAGAGTATAAAGAGTTATTCTTATCTTGACGGGTGTCAAAGGTTGAAGCCTCCTTCTGTGGATGAGGAATGTCAGAGATTAAGGATTGACTCCATGTATCTGTGGTGTCAGAGGATTCATTCACTTGATGCAGAGTGTCGGAAGTTAAGGATTCGTTCCATGGATGCAGACTGTCGTGGGTGAAGGATTCACTCCCTATATGAGGACTGTAGGAGGTGAACGATTTATTTATTGGATGTGGACTGTCAGAAGTGAAGGATTTGTTCCCTGGACTTGGAGCATCAGAGGTAAAGGATTCATTCCTTGGATGTGGAGTGTCAGAGGTTAAGGATGCATTCCTCAGATGTGGAGTGTCGAAGGTTAAGTATTTATTCCCTGAATTGGGAGTGTTAGAGGTTGCGGGTTCATTCTCCAAATAAGGAGCATCAGAAGTTGAGGTGGATGAAGTGTGCAAGGCCACAAGTGGGACCCGTTTACTTTTGGTCAACGATCTAGTATTTCTGATGGTCGACCTCTCCCATTTGTTTTCGGTCATGACATGTTGGTGGCTTTGTGTGATGTGCAGTGTGGTACCAGTCAGGGAGACCTGGCCGTAGTCTTTATCAGCAATCAGAAAGGAGGGGAGTACTGGTCTCCCTCGTGGACAATCTCCAACTATTCTCATTGTGTGAAGGAAAATCCAGCAGAGATTCTTGGACTCTTGTCATGACTGTTGCCCTATTCAATTCAAGGCTTGTTTCTAAACCTGGGTGTAACTCAATGGTTCTGGAATTTGCTGACTGCACGGTAGATGAAATGGAGAAATGGATTCTGGATTCAGGAGATCCCATTGAAAATTTCCCTGGCTTGGACTGTCGCTGAGTGATACCCACATTGAATTCAGATTTTGAAAGCCTCGGAGAAACGTCCAATAAATTATCTGGAATTGAAGAAATGTTTTGTTTATCTGACATTAGTGCTGAAGAAATAAACATCAAAGCATATGGATGATTCATTTTGATGTGCAGCCTGGTTGATGCATTCGGAGAGCCCACATCAACACCTTTGGCAAAACCAGGATTGCCATCTACTTGGTTTCTTACTGAAAACTGTCCAGGATGCAGCATAAACTCATGAGATTGCCTTAATTGATTTGCTACCTGGTCAGTGCTAATGAGCAGCCTTTGCTCCATAGACTCCCTGCCCATGTTTGCGAAGTGGAGCAACTCTATTGCATGTGTTAGTTGGGTTTCATTGACGCTGTTGTTCCTCTCAAAAGGCAGGCTTGATATGGTGGAACCAACTTGTCCTGGATCCAGCAATGAACTTGGCCAGCTGGATAAGGGACCGTTGGCTTCTGAAAAGGCAGTGCTAAAAGACTCGGTATTGGAAAGGTTGGAAAGGAACCTGGTTCCTTGGCGGTCCATAGAGGATTCAGTATTGCCAGGAAGAGACTGTGCTGAAGTCTCAGTGATGAACTGATCTCCCAGAGGCTCTAATGTATTTCCCAATTGCATCAGGTTATCGCTGGGTGTCCAGAGCGAGCCATATAAGAGATGTCCATGAGGCATAATGATGTCCGCACTTATTTCATGTTGAGACTCAATTGGAGTGGGATTCATTGGTTGGTACAACACTGGAAAAGGGGTTTGTGGTTGCATCTCTAGTATGTTTAAAACATCAGATGACCTTTTGGCAGGATCATGTTGGTTAGGTAATAATATAGAAGAAATACTTGGCTTCAAACTCAATGTTTCTATTCCAATGTCTCTTTCTTCATCAATCAGTGCCTCGTGACTTTCAAGATCAGCAGATGACATCTCATTGTTGTCCTCCGTAACCGTATCAGTTGAATTCTTCACACCAAATCTCAAGTCCCAGATCTGCCTCATCAGGTTTTTTAAAACACTGATGAATTCAGAAGTCAATCCAGTGGCATTATCACTGTTAGCATATTCACTGGCTGCGTTGGTATCTCTGGCAGTGTTGGGAAAGACACTTGGAGGAAGATGTTTTCTCTCAGTGACGTTACCGGCTGCCCTTGCCAAAGCCTTTGAATCCTTAGTAACACGTGAGCTCTTGGTGACCGTCTTGGCAATCGAAGCGACTTGCATGTTCGGCCGCCCAGGTTTCAAACTGTTGGGTCTGGGTCTCAGCGGGAATCTCAACGGTGTGGACATGATCCCCAATGGATTGCTGAACTTCCCCGATCCCTGCCTCCTGCCCGATGTAAACCCTTGCCAGAACTCAATTAACTGGCTATGGTTCGGCGGAACCTGGGACCTCTGCAAATCTGTGACGTTAAAGCTTCCAGCTGCTAGTGGGAAAATCATCTCATCATTAAATCACCACATTAAGCTTCGCGTCTAAATCTTAGCAATACCTCGGTGTGTCTTGCAGGACCCGGTGCAAGCTGAATTCACCCCCTCTCATCCTATAATGCAGGAAATGAAGTGGCAGTGGCCAGCCCGATCAGATGAGAGGCAGTGGAGATTTAACAGATGGGAACAAGACAATGAAAGGGTGAATAAGGATGATATATTTCCTTTAGCTGTGTGTGAACTCAAACTTACTTCTTCTCCATTCTCACATTGGGCAGAAGTTCCAAAAGCTTGAAAGCACATACCATCAGATGCAGGAACAGCTTGTTCCTTGCTGTTATCAGATTATTGAACAGAACTCTCATGGCCTAAGGGTGTAGCTCCCAATCACCTAGCCTACCTCATTGTGACCCTCGCACTTTTTGTTTTCATGTGAACTTTCTCTGTAGCTGTAATACTATATTCTGCACTCTGTTTATTTTCACTTTTGCACTACCTTGTGCACTCGTGTATGGCATAATTTGCCTGGAAGCACACAGATTAAGGTATTTATCAAGTACACATGAAACAATACCAATGCTTATGACAGAATATCAGAGGGAAGAAAGTTCCAAAGAGTGGTGGGAGTCAGAAACTCACAGCCAAAAAAAATGATGGAAGTAGAGTACCTTCTAAGTAGACTACGTTCTAATGTGACTGGGTGAGCAATTGTAAAACTGTACCAAGACAAGGGATAGCCTGTCTACCCAACTAGAATCTGACCAAACCCAACTATCTAAGTGTGACAGTTGTGTGACAGCCTCTTAAACCTTTCCTGGGTGTATAGTTTAAGGAGGGTTGTGAATGGCTCCTTAGATGGGAGGATGCTAGCGTGGTGACAGAGGTTGTGGTTCAGTTTAGTCTCGGAGGATGGAGAGAATACAGTTCTTTACCACACGCTCGTGCCAGCTACAATTATAAGAACCACACGGTAATAACTACAAGAATTTTATTGTATTGTTTGAAGAAGAAACAGTTGAGAAGATCGACAAGTTATGAATTATTCTGTTTTGTGCTACTTTAATAAAAACCAATTAATCAAGAAGCAGCGTTTGGAAGATTCGTTTTGTTATCTTCTGGTTCGGTGTGTGCGTAAGCTATACCTCCATTCCATCCCCGAGCAGTAATGGCTAACGAAGTTGGACTTTGAGAAGGTATAGAAACTGCCATTACAGCATCTTTCGAATGGATCCAATCACCTGTCTGGCTAGAATATGGTGCCTACTATGCAGATTTCACTAATAAGTCAGATTGTATGGTCAGTTAACAACAGGGAGGCACAGAGGGAGGCACAGAGGCCCGGGTTCGATCCCGACCACAGATGCAATCTGTATGGAGTTTGTACGTTCTCCCTGTGAACATGTGGGTTTTCTCCGGGTGCTCCGGTCAATAGACAATAGACAATAGGTGCAGGAGTAGGCCATTCAGCCCTTCGAGCCAGCACCGCCATTCAATGCGATCATGGCTGATCACTCTCAATCAGTACCCCGTTCCTGCCTTCTCCCCATACCCCCTCACTCCGCTATCCTTAAGAGCTCTATCCAGCTCTCTCTTGAAAGCATCCAACGAACTGGCCTCCACTGCCTTCTGAGGCAGAGAATTCCACACCTTCACCACTCTCTGACTGAAAAAGTTCTTCCTCATCTCCGTTCTAAATGGCCTACCCCTTATTCTTAAATTGTGGCCCCTTGTTCTGGACTCCCCCAACATTGGGAACATGTTTCCTGCCTCTAATGTGTCCAATTCCCTAATTATCTTATATGTTTCAATAAGATCCCCCCTCATCCTTCTAAATTCCAGTGTATACAAGCCTAATTGCTCCAGCCTTTCAACATACGACAGTCCCGCCATTCCGGGAATTAACCTAGTGAACCTGCGCTGCTCGCCCTCAATAGCAAGAATATCCTTCCTCAAATTTGGAGACCAAAACTGCACACAGTACTCCAGGTGCGGTCTCACCAGGGCCCGGTACAACTGTAGAAGGACCTCTTTGCTCCTATACTCAACTCCTCTTGTTACGAAGGCCAACATTCCATTGGCTTTCTTCACTGCCTGCTGAACCTGCCTGCGCCCCCCCCCCCCCCCCCCCCCCCACACTCCAAAGACGTACAGGTTTGAGGTTAATTGGCTTTGGTAAAATTGTAAATTGTCCCTAGTGTGTCGGATATTGTTATTGTACGGGGCGATCGCTGGTCTGCGCGGACTCGGTGGGCTGAATGGCCTGTTTCTGCGCCGTATCTCTAAAGTCTAAATTAATCTGGGGCACTGTGAGCCTACTTTGGCTCAGTACTAGGCTAGCTAGGTGATTATGTTACCAACAGGCTTCCACTGCCAACCACCTCGCTATCAAGGAGCTTCGCATTATTTTATCCCATCACCTTCCCTCCCCAATATCCAAGAGGATATTCCAAGTCTGGAAGGCTCCATCAAAGGCAGCCTCCTCTTTTGAATGCTAATTTCAGCACCCAGAGTTTTGTGCCTCTGAAGGTTGGATCATTACTGAAATGTTACTTCAACATATGCTTTGCAATGTCATTCACTGTGGGAACGAGCAACCAGGTTTCTTAATTACAACAGTGAATCTACTCCTAGGAGTTTTACTGGCTATAAGAGTTTTACTGGCAACATGGCCCAAGGTTGAGAAAGCTGATATACCAATCCAAGACACATCCCCCCTCAATGATCGAGATATACCCCCCCCCCCCCCCCCCTCCCTCCACTCCCTTCTATGTATTTATACATGAAAGGATCAAACATCCAATGACTTACTCAAATCTGTGGCCTCTCTGGATCCACTTGTGGTGACTTCAGTGACTGGAGTATTTGTGCCTTTGTAATGTAATCAAATGTGAGATATGATCACACAATTGATAAACTTTAAAATGGTCTGACTACTTCTTTCTAATCCTCGGAAAGGAAAGCCCCTCTCCAAGAGTCACCTGAGAAATCTCAGAAAATTCACCAGCGGTGAAAATTCAACAGACTTCGCAGAATTGTAGTCGAGCTATATGTCTTTGCTAAGTTTGCTGGTTCTCCAGTGCCCATTAGAAGCAAGGATGTCCACAGCGCAGAGAGGCCACTGAGCTCGAAATAATGTAAGAAAGAGATAGCACTGGCATTACTGAACAATTGAGGATGTGGAGAGAGGCATGCTTCTTCATCACAAGTGCCTCAGGAATAAGGATGACTTGGGAAGGGCGTTGCCAGGTGGAATTCAATCCCAACTCCAGCGAGGTGATGCTCTTTAGCAAACCAACTAGTAGGTGTACAGTAAATGGGAGAGCACAAACACAATGAGAACTATCTTCACCACCCTATTTGCCATAGGTGAAAAGGGTGTGATAAAGCTATACGGCATGCCTGCTTTGTAGGTCAACGCACAGAATACAAATGTTGGGATGCCCTGTTGCAACCTTACCAAACAATGGTTAGACTGGACTTGGAGCATTGCGTGCAGTTCCAGTTGCCATGGTGTAGGAGGAATATGACTTTGCTGGAGGGAGTGCAGTATTATCAGGAGTACTTTAGTTAATGGGTAAGATTGGATAGACTAAATTTATTTTCCCTGGAGCAAAGGAGACTGAGGGATGACCTGATAGATCTACACATAAATGTAAGAGGAGAAGTAAGGTGGATAGCCAGAATGCTATTCCAAGGGTGGGGGTATCAAAAACAAGACGGCATAGATTTTAAATAGGAAGGAGTTTTAAAAAGGATTTGAGAGGACTTTCTTTTGAGAGCGTGGTTAATATCTGGACTTCACTGCAAGAGCAGGTGGTGGAATCGGATCCAATTGCTATATTTATGAAACATTTAGATGCTGAAATAAGCAAGGTCCTAATGCAGGCAAACACGATTAGTTTAGATAGACACAGTGTCAGCATGGGCATAATGGGGTGAAAGCCCCTATCCTGCGCTGTGTAATTCTGTGACTCTACGACTAACGAGGTCTACACCAGATACATCGACTGGAGGAATGCATGCTGGGCTCGAAAATGAAGTTGTTTGGAATGAAATTGAAAAAGTAATCGAAAAAGAAAGAGGAACCTGCGTAGGTTTCATGGATGAGTTAGACCGAACAATCTATTTCCATGCTGTATCACTCTAAGAATCTCATGACTCTGTCTGCAGTTTTCTACCATGTCACAAAGATGTAAGGTTTGGTAGGTTAATTGGCCACGGTAAATTGCCCCCCGTTTGTAGGTGAATGGTAGAATTAGGGCGAGTACATTGGAGTGTGGAGAGAATAAAAAACAAGACGTATGTACGATTAGTGCAAATGGGTGTTTGATGTCCGGACACTCTTGGTGGGACGAAAGGCCTATTTCCTTTCTGTGTTTCTCAGACTCACTACAGAACTATTAAATTAATTATCAAGTAAAAGAAACCAAAGCAATTAAATATTTTACTGACACAAACAGAAAGCTGAAGTTGGGATGGACGAAGTTGGATTGGGAAGAGCTATTCAGGGAAAGGCAAGGCAACAGATGAATAATAATATATATAAGGGACTGCAGAAATATTAGACCATTACTTTAGTTCAGTATTTGCCAGGGTGACCTGAAGATGACATTGGATGGAAATGAAAAATGTGCATTGAAAGTAGGAAAGTAAGGTAGAATAAGTAAGATAAAGATTAAACTCCCATTCCTGATGAATGCAGGAAAGAAAATGCAGAACCATTGCCTCACATTCATCCAATGCGATAATACTGGAGAATTATACTGGGAATATGGGATTGTCAATGTGTAACAGTGGGGTGCACGGTATTGGCAATGCGGGAACTGAAGTAGAGCACTGGGAATACAGCACCATGAATGTACAAGACTGGAGTATAGTACAAGGAATAGATGTATGTTGAAGCTGGGGTATTGGCAATGCCAGATTGTCAGTGTATGATATAAGGGCACAGTACGGTATTGGGAGTACAGGATAGTGAATGTAAAATACATGGGGATACAATCCTGCAGGACTGTCACTGTATAACACTGGGGCATAATGCAGGGATGTTGGCATTTTGATTGTATAATGCTAATAGTATTGTGAATACAGCACAGTGAATGTAAAGCATTGAGGCAGAGTACAGGGGAACAGGTTTGCTATTGTCTGAAGAAGGGTCTCGACCCGAAACGTCACCCATTCCTTCTTTCCCGAGATGCTGCCTGACCTGCTGAGTTACTCCAGCATTTTGTGAATAAATCAATTTGTACCAGCATCAGCAGTTATTTTCTTATACTATAGGTTTGCTATTGTGTTGCACATGGGTACAGGATTGGTACCGTAGATTAGTTTACAATTCTAATGGTCAATATAGGGATATCTATTGAATTGGGTAGAATACGAGTGGGATATGGGGATGTTGGATTAACACGTGGTAAAATACTGGTGGATAGAGGGGTATTCGGGTGGATACGCTGGTTTTTGATTAGCTCTGAGCTAGAGTTCGTTTGGTACAGGTGTAATAGTGAGAGTTTTAACATTTGAAATATTTTGAGATATCCTAAGAGATATCTTTAGATTCTTTACATACGCACCCTATATCCACATATTCTGTGTTAATCAACCATCCCCATATGTTACAGTAACTCTCTTATATTCTTCCAATATTTTATACTACATCTAATATAAATGATAAGTACTATTTTATATTCACAATAATATAATTTATACTCTCCAATATGCTCCATTTGATAAATTGAGCTATGTATGTATGATATAAAATCTACCTGTAAAATGTTCCCAGTGCAGTACTATATACTTTATCTTATTTTATCCTCCATTCATTAACACTCAGCATCATGCAAAATAAAGTGCAAATGATCGACTATTCATCAGGTCTTTTAACCTACTGCATTCTACTACTTTTAATATACACTATAATGTATTGCATCTCATACTGTACACAAACTCCAATATACTATTCTTGCATATTGTGTGCAGCTTATTCAGTACCATGTTGCATCTTGTAACATAGATCTAATGTATTGTGTAGTACATTATAGCTTAAATCACTATAAATATATTTATGAAGCAACTTCACTCAAAAGGTAAATACAGTATGATCAAAATACAGCCATAGGTAGGATAATAACAATGTCTTAAACACACCAGAATGCTCTAGGGAGGGTTTAAACACCAGAATTGTGAAATCTGACGGGTCGAATGGCACGTTCCCATCCATGTATCTTATCTACATCTTAAATGGTCGGCTGTTGCACAACACCATCTAAACTCCACGAGAAGTTTTGAAAACGTTTTTACACAATGTTACATCCCAAGGTTCAGACCATGACATACTACTTGTATCATTTTGCAGAAGAGAGTAAAGTGAGTAGAGCAAAGTGAGTAAAGACTCTTGGCTCAAGAGTCTTCGGCGAGGAAGCTGAGGCAAGGAGGCTACACCTGATTCGAAATGGCACTGAAGAAATGGCAGGCAGGTTGGTACTGTGTGTTTGCTGCAGGATGTGGGAAGTCAGGGACACCGCTGGTGCTTCTGGAAACTACACCCGCAGAAATTGTGTCCAGATGCAGCTCCTGAATGAACGTGTTGGGGAACTGGAGCAACAGTTGGATGACCTCGGGGCCATCTGGGAAAACAAGAGTTTCCTGGACAAGACCTTCAGTAAGGTTGTCACACCACGGACACAGGAGGACCAAAGGTGGGTGACTGTGAGAAAGAGGAGTAAACATGGAGTGCAGGAGACCCCGGTGGCTGTACCTACTGAAAACAGGTACACCCTCTTGGGAGTGGATGACACGACAAGATTGAGTGGCAGCCAGGGCTCTGATCCCAACCCTGATGCCGAGGCTCAATGGGGAAGAGTTACATCAGGCAGAGCTATAGTGGTGGGAGACTCCATCGTCAGAGGTGTGGACAGGAGATTCTGCGGCAGCAGGCGAGACTCCAGGAGGGTGTGTTGCCTCCCTAGTGCCAGGGTCCAGGACGTCTCGGAGCGGCTGCACGGCATCCTCAAGAGTGAGGGGGAGCAGCCAGAGGTTGTTGTGCATGTTGGCACAAATGATATAGGTCGGAAGAGGAAGGTGGCTCTGCAACAAGAATTTACAGAATTGGGTAGAAATCTGAAAAGCAGGACCTGCCGGGTAACAATCTCAGGATTGCTTCCAGTACCTTGTGCCAGTGAAGGTAAGAATAGGAAGATAGGAGGAAAATGAATGTGTGGCTAAGGAGTTGGTGCACGGATACAGATTTCTGGATAATTGGGACATCTTCCGGGACAGAGGTGACCTGCATAAAAGGGACGGGTTGCACCTAAACTGGAGGGGGACCAACATCCTAGCGGGAAGGTTTGCTAATGCTACACGGGAACAGTTGGATGACCTTTGGGCCATCTGGGAAAACAAGTGTTTCCTGGACAAAACCTGCAGCGAGGTTGTCACACCACAGATACAGGAGGACCGTGAAGGTTTCAACTAAATTGGCAGGGGGGGGGGGGGGGGGGGGTGGGATCACATGCGGGACAGAGGCATGTGAGGGGTGAGAAGTTGGTATGGAGGGTGGTGTGGGAAAGGTTAATGGACAGAATAGGCAGGTGAAAGGTGGAGAGCGAGGAAGGAGGGTTGGTTTAAGCTGCACGTATTTTAATGCAAGGGGCCTTATGGGTAAGGCAGATGAGCTTAGGGCATGGATAGGAAGGGACAGGACTGGCAGCGCAATGTTCCGGGGTTGAGGAGAGACGGGGTTGAGGAAAAAAGAGGAGGGGGCGTTGTATTGTTGGTTAAGGAGGATGTCACAGCTGTGTTCAGATGTGGCATTACGGACGGTTCATCTCGTGAGGCTATACGGGTGGAACTGAGAAACAAGAAAGGGATGATCATTTTGTTGGGGGTGTAGATGGTTGTAGATAGTGAAGCTGGTTGTAAACGATTGCAGCAGGATCTGGATCAATTAGCCAGGTGGGCGGAGGAATGTTGATGGAAGGTTGATGGAATTTAATACAGAGAAGTGTGAGGTGTTGCATTTTGGGATAATGAACAAGGGCAGGACCTACACACTAAATAGTAAGCCTCTGGGTAGAGTTGTAGAGCAGAGGGATCTAGGAGTACGGGTGCATGGTTCCTTGAAGGTCGAGTCGCAGGTAGATAAGGTGGTCAAAAAGGCTTTTGGCATTTTGGCCTTCATCAGTCAAAGTTTTGAGTATAGAAGTTGGGAGGTCATGTTGTAGTTGTATAAGATGTTGGTGAGACCACATTTAGAATATTGTGTTCAGTTCTGTGCACCATGTTACAGGAAAGATATTGTCAAGCTTGAAAGGGTTCAGAAAAGATTTACGAGGATGTTGGCCAGGACTCGAGGGTGTGAGCTATAGGGAGAGGTTAAGTAGGCTGGGTCTCTATTCCATGGAGCACAGGAGGATGAGGGGAGATCTTATAGAGGTGTACAGAATCATGAGAGAAATAGATCCGGTACATGCACAGTCTTTTGCTCAGAGTATGGGAATTGAGGATCAGAGGACTTAGGTTCAAGGTGAAGGGGAAAAGATTTAATAGGAATCCGAGGGGTACCTTTTTCACACAAAAGGTGGTGGGTGTATGTTACAAGCTGCCAGAGGAGGTAGTTGAAGCTGGGAATATCTCATCATTTAAGAAACAGACAGGTACATGGATGGGACAGGTTTGGAGGGATATGGACCGAGCGCAGGCAAGTGGGACTAGTGGAGCTTGGACATTGTTGGCCGGTGTGGGGAAGTTGGGCCAAAGGGCCTGTTTCCACACTGTATCACTCTATGGATGCATCGTAACATGCTGTAACTAAGTATTGCAAATTGTTTAATATTATACTGTGCTCATATTGTCCAATGTAATGTATTAAAAAATATTCAAGAATATATAATTGCGCATCTGATGGTTTCAATAAATTCCATCCACAATACCCAAGAAAAATAACTTACAAAGCAACCTTATTTTTAAACACACAATTCTTCAATGGGTATATATAAAGGCAATTGAAGGAAGACACAAAATGCTGGAGTAACTCAGCGGGACTGGCAGCATCTCTGGAGAGAAGGAATGGGTGACGTTTCGGGTCGAGACACTTCTTCAGACTGACGTCAGGCGAGGGGTTGAGACAAAGATAAAAAGTAGTCGGAGACAGTAAGGCTAGTGGGAGAACTGGGAAAGGGGAGGGGATGGAGAGAGAAAGCAAGGGCTATCTGAAGTTAGAGAAGTCAATGTTCATACCGTTGGAGTATAAACTACCCAAGCGAAATATGAGGTGCTGTTCCTCCAATTTGTGCTGGGCCTCACTTTGACAATGGAGGAGGCCCGGGACAGAAAGGTCAAATTGGGATTGGGAGGGGGAGTTGAAGTGCTGAGCCACCTGGAGATCAGGTAGGTTAGTACGGACTGAACGGAGGTGTTCAGCAAAGCAATCACCAAGCCTGCGCTTGGTCTCGCCGGTGTAGAGAAGTTGACACCTGGAACAGCAGATACAGTAAATGATGTTGGAGGAGGTGCAAGTGAACCTCTGCCTCACCTGGTAAGACTGTTTGGGTCCTTGGATGGAGTTGAGCGGGGTGGTAAAGGGACAGGTGTTGCATCTCTTGCGGTTGCTGGGGAAAGTACCTGGAGAGGGGGTGGTTTGGGTGAGAAGGGAAGAGATGACCAGCGAGTTTTGGAGGGAATGATCTCCATGGAAAGCAGAAAGGGATGGAGATGGGAAGATGTGAGCAGTAGTGGGATCCCGTTGGAGGTGGCAAAAATTTTGGAGGATTATATGCTGTATGCGACGGCTGATGGGGTGGAAGGCGAGGACAGGGGGGACTCTGTCCTTGTTACGAATGGGGTGAGGGGGAGCAAGAGCAGAGCTGTGGGATATCGAGGAGACCCTAGTGGGAACCTCATCTATAATACAGCACCTCATATTTTGCTTGGGTACTTTACACCCCAGCGGTATAAACATTGACTTCTCTAACTTCAGATAGCTCTTGCTTTCTCTCTCTCCATTCCCTCCCCCTTCCCAATTCTCCCGCTGGTCTTACTATCTGGTCATACACTGGAATTTAGAAGGATGAGAGGGGATCTTATTGA